>NW_027168877.1:0-37500 GCF_036898095.1 Palaemon carinicauda | reverse complement strand
TACCTGTCGAATTCAGGTTTTTTGTACTAAGAACTGAAATCATCCCATCTTCACCATCATAGCTAATTGGTAGGTTTATGACTTGCCATTCGATAATGTTAAATTTTGCACATTTAAACGTGTTGTTTATATTTAAAATAAGCCATATATATATTAATATATTAAAGTCTGAAATCTCTTAACGACCCAGCCAAAATCACTCAAAGACTATAGTATCTGACCGGCTGGGTTTCGAACCCTGGTCTAGGATACCTGTATGACAGTGACCATACCATATAGCCACGAAGAAACATAAAAGTCCATGACAATTCTTCCCTATATATACCTATCGAATTCAGGTTTTTTTTTTTACTTAGATTTAAAGTAAACCCATCTTCACTGTCGTAGCTAATTGGTAGGTTTGTGACTTGACATTCTCTTATTGATACATCTTGCACATTTAAACACGTTCAAATGTGCAAAATATAACCGAAGAACATGCAGCATCGCTGAACTGGTTCTAAGACTACTATATTGGTTGGCCAAATCGACGTGGATAAGGTAGAAGACATTCTCACTTCCACCTTGAAATGTGGAATATTTACGAAAGAACGTTTCAAAGAGAAGATCGGACAAATAATCAGGCTGAAACAGCAAATATGAGACTACAAATAGAAATGGGAATGGAGCATCCTACTATTTGTAGATTCTTCAAGGGTCAGCAGAAGGTGCAAGGAAACTGCGATGCATTTTTTGAGCAGTTGATTAGGGGTCATCCACCTCCTCCTAAACTGAAAAAGTATATGAAGGTGGATGATAGAATTCTGCATATTGTTTCCACTTCTTCAGGACGATCCCCCACAGAAATTTTGAGGGGAATGCTTACAATATTCAGTCATTTTTCTTTTTATTACAATAGTAAACTAGTGTTAAAAATTTATCCTTTGTAAATTGCTTAAATTTAATTTTAAAAAAAAATTATGTTTCAAATAAAGTTATATATCAAATAAATTACTTCATTAAGTACCTCAAGTCTCTATTTCCTTTTAAAATAGAATTTTAGAAAATGTTGTTCTCTTAATATAATAAAAGAAGAAGAGTAAAACAATTCATTACATTGTTAAGGGAAATAACCTTATGGTCAATATATTAATACCATTAACACAAATAAGGTAAATCTTATAATCCCTTTAACCACTCAATAATAAAAAAAATATACAGTTATATGATCAACAAGAAATTTGCATGTGATCGGTAGTTATGTATATATATATATATATATATGTGTGTGTGTATATATAAACATAAACATATATATATATATATATATATATGTATGTATATATATATATATATATATGTATGTATATATATATATATATATATACATACATATATATATATATATATATATTTATGTATATATATATATATATATATATATTTACTTATGTGTATATGTATATATATATATATATATATATTGCAAGGAGAATCATGAGAGAAAGTAGTTTAGGATAAAAAAGTTATTCCTTTGTTCATTAAAAAGAGACAAGTACAGCAATGTATATATATATATATATATATATATATATATATATATATATATATATATATATATATATACATTGCTGTACTTGTCTCTTTTTAATGAACAAAGGAATAACTTTTTTATCCTAAACTACTTTCTCTCATGATTCTCCTTGCAATATATATATATATATATATATACATATACACATAAGTAAATATATATATATATATATATATATACACATAAATATATATATATATATATATATATGTATATGTATATATATATATATATATATACATACATATATATATATATATATATATACATACATATATATATATATATATATGTTTATGTTTAAGCCATATATATTTTGATATATTAATGTCTGGATTCTCTTAACGACCTCGGGATCAGAGCCCCAGGCGAAATCTCTCAAAGACAGGAGCTTGGCTCCGGCCGGGAATCGAACCCTGGCCGACCAGGGTTCGATTCCCGGCCGGAGCCAAGCTCTTGTCTTTGTGAGATTTCGCCTGGGGCTCTGATCCCGAGGTCGTTAAGAGAATCCAGACATTAATATATCAAAATATATATGGCTTATTTGTATATATATATATATATATATATATATATTCATTTATATGTGCGTGATTTAGTTTTATAGTTATCCTGGTGTCGAGTTGTCCTGGCGTTGAATCGGCGGTATTGAGTTGTCTTGCACTCCAGATGTAAGTCCATTCTTATTCTGTATATATATATATATATATATATATGTATATATATATATATATATATATATGTATTTATATATGTATATATATATATATATATATATATATATTTATTTATATATATATCATATCATATTTCTATCAAAGTACTACAGAGGAATACAGTAAAGCTTAAGCTATTTGTGGATGATCCACAATTTTATTTCTCCATAAATGACATTGACAATACTGCTGAAGCTTTAAACCAGGTTTTTACCATTATTAGCTATTGGGTGAGAGATAAATAACATGAATTAGATTGAAATAAAACGAAGTTTCTTTTGGAAGGGAGTAAAAGCCACTTAAGAAACTTGTGAAATATGCAAATAAATATTACTAACAATTCGGTCCCGATATCTAGTGACCTTGAGGTATGACTTAACGGTAATTTTTCTCTCAGTATTATAATAATTATTGTTGTAAGTAATGGTGGATATTACCTTAGAAAAATTGCGTTTGTGCAGAAATATCTGTGAATCTTCTGTAAAATAGCTAGAGATTAACTCTGTTATTACCACGATTGACAATTGCAATTCCATCTACCACAGTCTATCCATAGTGCAAAGTTAAAATTAAGAGGCTACAAAACCTTATACACAAAGGAATACCAACAAAAGGTGTCCCATATGAGAAAGGACTCCACCCATATACTTATAGAATTACACGGGTGGCTCTTAAGGAACAGCAGAGTACTCCAAGGGAATTTTTTGTCATCTATCTTGTTTATCCTCCTCATGGAATTTGTAAAGAGTAGAACAACCTTAATAGAGAAAGCAGGAGGCTATAAGCCTATGGGCTCCAACAGGGAGAAATAAACAAAATATATAAGAAGTAATGAACAATTAAAACCAAATATTCTAAGAACAATAACAGTATCCAGAAAAGATATGTATTTTTCACTTCTTGAAATGTATGAACGCACTAATCAGTTGCTGCTCATCCCTCCAGGCATGGTTCATCAGACCAAACTGGATATCACGAAATGTATGCAACAGCGACATATCTGGATGACTTGAGCAGAGCAGAATGTGGCTACGAAGATGCCTGTCCAAATCCAAGGGAGAAACTCCATGGAATAATAATGACGCCTTTGTTGACACTGGAAATAACAGAGCTTTTGTAATCCGGTATCAAATATTAATGATTTACAAAGAGGGAAATGCGCAGCTTATTAGAAAATTGCAAATAGCTAAAGTACCTAGAAAATTATATTAATGATAGACATATCTTGTATCCTGTGAATATTCGAAATGTAAGCTTCTCCAAATACACAGCTAATAGAGACAAATAGTTGCGTGTTAGAAATTTACACGTGTAATATGTTTCTAAAAATCAATATGAATAAAATTATATAACCATTCTCTTTCAAGTAATTTTGAAAAGATAAACATATAAATGATTTAATGAGAAGTATTTTTGTATTATTAGAACATAATTATATAGTTGACTTACAATTCGCTGTATAGATAGATATATGTTCAAAATATGTTAATAAAATATTTTCATATATTCAAGATGTATTTTTTTCAAATTTTCAACTTAATTCTTTCATTGTTTACTTTAAATTGACCCACATTGTTTTTCCTGTGATCTAAAATTAATATATTAATGTTCTTGTTTTTATTATACTTGGGATCCGAAGCATTCAACGTTGCATTCCCACTTCCTTTTATTATTTCTATCGTCATGATTTTTTATTGATCTGATACTTTTTCTCCATCGCAGAGCGAATCAGGGAATTTAGCATCAGCATATTCTGTTGTGAGGCATCCGGGGAAAGAAGAGTGTTATGTGTATTGCTCATTTCACAAAACTTAGACGATCGACGTTATTGAACATATTTTAAACATGAAACACCATCCAACCAAAATGTAATATAAGAAGGTGATATATTAAACGTAACGGTTGACATTTTGCTTAATTCTTCATTTTAAATATTGGACTACATATATATATATATATATATATAGGTATATATATATATATATATACATATATATATATATATATATGTGTATATATACATATATATATATATATATATGTGTTTGTATATATATATATATATATATGCATATATATATATATATATATGTATATATATATATATCTGTGTGTATGTGTGTGTTTGTATATATATATATATATATATAAAAATATACACACACCTATATATATATATATATATATAATGTATATATTTATATATATATGTATATATGTGTGTGTGTATATATATATATATATATATGTATATATACACACACATATATATATATATATATATAGAATATATATATAGATATATATATATATATATATATAGACAAACACACAAACATACATACACACACACAAACACACACACACATATATATATATATATATATATGTACAAACACAGACACAAACTTATATATATATATATATATATACATTGGAACAAATGCTTTTTTATTGACCAGGCGGACTTGAGTCTTTTATAGTTTATTTATGACATATTTGTTTTTGATGTTGTTAATAGTTTATATATGACATGTCTGTTTTGACGTTGTTACTGTTTTTAGAATGATTTATTGTTAATTTGTTCTCTTCATTTATCTATTTCCTTATTTCCTTTCCTCACTGGGCTATTTTTCCCTGTAGGAGCCCCTGGGCTTACAGCATCTTGCTTTTCCAACTAGGGTTGTAGCTTGGATAGTAATAATAATAATAATAATAATAATAATATAAATATATATATATATATATATATATACATATACATATATATATATATATATATATACATACATATATATAATATATATATATATATCGATATATATATATATATATATACACACATATATATTCAGTCAAATGTCACACGTTTCGATGAATATAATGTATCAGCTTCTGGTACTGCATATTTTTAAAAATTTGCTCGGATATAATGTCTATATATATATATATATATATATACATATATTTATATATATACATATTATATAATATATATATATATATATATTTATATATAAATATATATATATATATATATACATGCATATATATACATATATATATACACATATCTATATATATATATATATATATATTCATAAATATGTATATATATAAATATATATATATCTATCTCTCTCTCTCTCTCTCTCTCTCTCTCTCTCTCTCTATATATATATATATATATATATGTATATATATATATTTATATATATATATATATATATATATTTATATATATATATAAATATATATACAATATACGTATATAAATATATATATATATATATATATATATAATATATATATATATATATATATATATATAATATATATGTTTATATAAATCTGTATATACTATATATATATATATATATATATAAATATATATATATATATATATACTATATATATATATATATATATATATAGATAGATAGATAGATAGATAGATAGATAGATAGATAAATAATAATGCACTCTTTGCCCACGTTAGAGATAAAAATCAAACTATTGACTGGTCATGTGCAAAAAAATTGGCTCATTCAAATAACTTAGTGGAAATAAACATCATAGAGTCAAGTTTCATAAAAGAAACTTTTGAAAACAACTTGAATATTGGACATGGAATGTATAGACTCGATGCTTTCATATATAAAGAGATTTGTAAGCTATATAAAAACACTTTAACCACTTAATTTAAAACTGAATGTATTGTTTTAATTAACGTTACTCTGAAATTAATATTTAGACCTAATCTGCCATTCACTAAAGGGTACAATTATTTTATATAGTATGTATAACTACATTTTCACTACTTAGGGTTATGCTAGATAGAAGTATTGATATATTAGCAATTATATGTTCATGGTAATAATGTTATATCTGCATATATATATATATATATATACATGTTAATCATGTTTAATATCATGTATGTGTAAGTCTATATATGTGTCTGTATATGTATACTATTATGTGTACACGTATATATATATATATATATATATACTTATATACATATATATATATATATATATATATGTCTACGCATATATTATGCATGTGTGTGTATGAATGTTAGTGTATATATACGTATATATATGTGTTTATATATATATATATATATATATATAGATGTGCTTTATATATACATATAGATAAGGCTGTGTACTCTTCTCTTGGTAAGGGTAGAAGAGACTCTTTAGCTTGGGTAAGCAGCTCTTATAGAAGAAGGATACTCCAAAATTAAACCATTGTTCTCTAGTGTTTGATAGTGCCCTAGCCTCTGGACCATGGTCTTCCACTGTCTTGAGGTAGAGTTCTCTTGCTTAAGGGTACACTCGGGCACACTCTTCTATTTTATAATTTTTTTTTCTTCCTCTTTTTTTTTTTTTTTTTTTTTTTTTAACTGGTGTGTTGGCCAGGCTTAATAGAAGGGCCATGGATGCCTGGTGGTTTAACAAAAGGTTGTCTTTTCCTTTCCTGATTTTTTTCTTCTCAAAACCATCCTTATCTCCTCCCTTTAGTTGAAGTGGCTATCCCGGAGGGTATTTAGCCTTGCATGGTGTATCGGCTCCTCTATGTTGATCAGTTTATCCGAATTTTTACTATAATCTATGGGTTTCATCAATCATTTTATTTTTAATTCCGTACATATTGTTTTTTGTTATAATTCTTGCTAATCTAGTTTTTAATTATGATGTCTCTTTTTTATTTCTATTAATTCTTATGCTGTCTGAAGACATTGAGCGAAATCCGGGACCAGTACGTCCTAGATTTTGTCAATGTCGTCTGCTGTATTGCAATATTCGTGGTCTTCATGCAAATATCCAAGACCTTATAGTTGCGTCCAGAAAATATGATATTCTTTTGTGCTCAGAAAGTCTAATTTCTAATATGAGGCTCTCATCTAAGCTGCTTATAACTGGTTTTAAGAAGCTAATAATGTTGAAACGTGATGCCATCCCTAGGGCCAGGGGAATGGCGGTGAATATTAGGACCGAGTACCCTGCTTCTCATAAGTCTTGCTATCGATGTGGATGTCATGATATTCAGGTAATAGAAGTTTATAGCAGGCACAACAACTTTTATTTATGTTCAATCTATCGGAATCCGGACATGGATGATTCTATCTTCGATTGTCTTCTTACCATTATGGTTAAGATACAAGAAGATGATAGAAAGCATTCTTTTGTCTTTGTTTGTGATTTTAATGCTTCCAATAGGGAGTGGTTAAGTTCTATCTCTCCTACCGGTCGCCATGGCTTAAGAGCTTTAATCTTTGCCTCTGAATCAGGCTGTGAGCAAATCATAAATGAAGCTACCCAATGGTCTGGTAATTGCTTGGACCTTGTATAAACTGACTCCCCTGGCGTTATTACTTGTAAGGTTGGTTCTCTAGTTGGCACATCTAATCATGCCTTGATTTCATTAGCAGTGAAGACTGAGCAGCCTGTCCCTGATATATCACACTCTTGTAAAATTTATATGAAATCCAAAACAGACTGGAATGGGATTTTGCATGATCTTTTGTGCTTAAATTGGTCGCAATTATATAGTATTGTAGATCCTGTTGTCCCTTTGAATGAGAATAATGTCAACATAATTGATAGGCATATGACATGTGGTTTGGCCTAGAAAACAAGCTTGTTGCATATGCAGATAATGCTACTCTATTTTCATCAATTCCGTCGCGTGAATGTAGATCCGGGGTTGGTGAATCACTTGATAGAGATTTAGCTAAAATTAGTGCATGGTGCAAATTATGGGGTATGAAGTTGAATTCTAACAAGTAGGTCAAGGACAGTGGCTCCTCAATATTAGGATCTCAGTATTGATAATGTTTCTTTAAACTTGTATGACTCTTAAAATTTTAGGTGTGCTTCTCGACAGCAAATTTACTTTTGAGAAACACATTAGGTCTGTGTCTTCTTCAATTGCACCAAACATTGGCTTATTGAGAAAGTCTTTTAAAATTTTCGGTGATCAATCTATTATGAAGAAGTGTTTTAATTCGTTCATTCTCCCTTGTTTTGGGTATTATTCTCCTGCCTGTGTTCAGCTGCTGATTCTTATCTTAATTTGTTGGACAGAAAATCGCGGTCTATTAAATTTCTTATTCCTGATCTAGATATTAATCTTCGGCACCCTCGTTCAATTAGTTTATTATGCATGTTGCACAATATTTTTCATAACTCTGACCATCCTTTACATTCAGATCTCCCTGGACAATTCTATCCTGCTCGTAATACTACACAGCCAGTTAATTCTAATAGCCAGGCCTTCTCCATCCTGAGGCTCAATAATACACAATATTCTAAAAGTTTTATTCCAGCTGTTACCAAGTTGTGGAACGATCTTCCTAATCGGGTAGTTGAATCACTAAAACTTCAAAAGTTCAAAATTGTAGCAAATGTTTTTATGTTGACCATTCTGACATGAATCTTTTTATAGTTTATGACATATCTGTTTTTACCGATGTTAATAGTTTATATAGGACATATCTGTTTTGACGTTGTTACTGTTTTAGAATGATTTGTTGTTAACTTGTTCTCATCATTTATATATTTCCTTATTTCCTTTCCTCACTAGGCTATTTTTACCTATTGGAGCCCTTGGGCTTTTAGCATCTTGCTTTTCCAACTAGGATTGTAGCTTGGCTAGTAATAATAATAATAATAATAATGATAATAATAATAATAATAATAATACCGTTATTCATATGATTAAACTGTATTAAAAGTCAAAACACGAATTTACCGGTCACCAGAAATGACCCGTTTTGGCAGGTGACTAATGAGGTTTGATCTCCGCCCAGTAAACACCTGATAACTGCCCAGGTAGCTACTATGAGATTCAGGGCCTCTGTAACACGGTTTTTTCGCAATAATTTTTTATCTATGAATTTCATAAATATAACGCTTCTTCAGAATGCACATTATATCTACACATAAATTTTTACTATATTCTGCATTACGTAGGTTGAATAAATTTGGTACTTATAATGTAAAAGTGACGTTTTTTGAAGACGGGCCAACTTACTCAGAGAAAAGGTTTCAAACGCACTCGTTACGTAACTTATGACGGCATTTTTTCCCTCTTTCTCGATTGATGATTGGCTATACGTAACGAAGGCTATACCTCTGCCAACAATGACACAAAAGTGGAAATAAAAGCAAAGCAGTACACCTTTATGAACTCTGAAACCTCTCCACTGATAGTTGTCATAATGAACAAACCAACAAAATATGTTAATAAATACAAAAACACTTCGATTATTAGTCTAACTCCCAAATAAGTTTCCTAAGAAATTAGAGTCTACTTTATAGGTCACAAACAGATTGACAAGGTGTAGGGAATAGTTGGTAATTTTCAAAAAAGTAGTAGACAAGCTTGATTTGATAACTGCTATATCCAATGTTAAGCAATTTTTATTTATTGTCTATCTACCTACCTATTTACTGTAAAAAGAAAAATAGACGGTACCGTATTTTGGCTTTAAACCTTCACCAATAATTATCGTCAGAATGATGACTTCATGAGGCTCCACCCACTTTGGCCTGGTTATAATTCAGGATAACACTGAAGTCTATCATGGGCATTGTTGGATCAGAAAATTTAAATTCTGGCTATAAAAACTCATTTCTCGAGTAGTTGTAAGAAGTGCCTAAATGATCCTCAAGGATCCCAGCGGTTGGCCTAAACGTTTAATTCACGTATACTACTGTTGCGGCACTACTGCTACAGTAGTATTACTACGCTAGCTCAGATACCCCACCCACATTTATGTATCGTTCCGCCATTCATAAAGTCTTTGTAATGTTTTTTCACTGTGCAATAAGCCATGGCCTCCTCATAAATTAAGTTTAACATTAGATGATAGGTTATTTCATTAAGCTGACAAATTATGGCAACTGGGTATGTTATTGTCGATGTTGAATCTAAAGATAAAGTATGGTATCATTCCTTCATTGCATTATCATCTTTACTACTATTTGTTTGGCTACATGTAGTAATTATTTTAAAGGATAAATGAATTATGTTCACTTTACTTCTATAAATTGCCATTAGATGTACAAATAAAACTCCTAAAACTATTCCTGATTTATTTACAAAATGCAGTCATGCCCAAAACATAGCCAACACGGTCGTACGGCCTAAGAAGAAATAAAAAAAAATAATATCGGATGATCCGTTGGTCTGATGGAGAGTTTAGTACAAAATTCTTATTTTAAGAAAAATAGTTATATAAAGACTATTTACATACAATCTCTCTCTTTCTCTCTCTCTTGGTGGCATAGTGAATAGTTAATGGAAATGTTCAAAAGCCTAAATGACATTACAAGTATTATAATCATGTTACGCTAAATACAAATCAGACCATAAACATTGGATTTAAACTAGAAACTTTTTTTTTTAACTTTTAATTGCCTATTCAGGCTAGAGTAAATATGGCCTCGGGCTTTCTCTTGACTGTATAATGTTGCAAGTCGTAAGACAAATGCAGTTTTGCAACCACGGGGGCAATTCCAAATCCTGTTAGCCATTCTTGACTGTTATGGGTTTCAGAGCAGATGGAACAAGGTGAATGGGTGTCTGGTGGATGGGCGGGGCAAAATTTTGTCAAAAGGTGTTTACATTGATTACGTAATGAATGTTTTCGACTCTTGGCTCGTTAATTTTAATCCTGATGCCTGGTGACTAATGTGACTGAAATAGTAATTTTGTGAAAAGAATAAATCTTAATTGCAAAATATTTTTTCTCAAGATAAAAGTTAGTCAATATTACAGGGCTTCTAGATATTTCTTCAATTTTGAAAGAGATTTTTTCTCCAAATATTCAAATAGAAATTTTAAACAATACTATTCAAGTAGAATTAAAATATTCTGTTTTCCATATAAATTTAAAATACTAAAAATATTACCTTAACAAGACATTCTATAATTACATTTTAGAACGTTATTTTTTGGGTGTTTGTGGGCCCAAACATTAGAATATTGTATTATAAAGAATATAGAACGTTTGTCACATCATTATGAAATTGTATTATCAAGACTCAAATGTTTACATATTCTTTAAAAGAAAACCACAGCATTGTCCATGATAAAGATACCTGACAGAATAATATTTCAATAATTACTTTGCTTTAGTTGTTGATAAGATGGTGCAAGGATATTTAGGTTTACAGGTTCTATATAAGACTTCTGACATAAATGTAAGTAATCCACATATACAACGGATAAAAATAGAAACATAATTTTCTAATCAATATTTTGCACATGTAAAGGAAATTCTTTCATCTAGTTTATTATACACAAACATTTGCTGTATCCAGTTTCAATACACGTAAACACAGCAGAGGTAAAGTTTTTTTTTTTTTTACTCTTCACATATACAAAATTATACTTGCACAAAAGGTATAAGGAGCGGAAAAATTCTAGAGGGCCCTTTGCATATCCTTCTGCGTTATCCGACCTTAGAGAAATCCTTGAGTATCCTCAACAAGTTTTCTTCATGATCTCTCCCTATTTTCTTTTGTGGGTTCTTTGTGGAATGATACAAAAGAAAAAATGTTTTTTCTTGAAGTAGGACGTCTTGTGGATTTTGCTGTTTCTAATTCTAAGGGAATATGTGTATATTTCAGATTATTCAGGGCATTTTAGTCGATATATTATTATTATTCTTATTTCATGTTATTTTTTTTTGTGAGTTTTTCATAATTACTTGTCTCTTATTTGGGGGCTCTATTTTTAGGGAGCTATGTATGCTTTATACTATTCATGACATTGTATTTTACAAATTATTCTTTCAATTACACTGATTTAATCTTATTCCTTTTATAAGTTATTCATGATCACCTGTCTAAATTTGTAAAGGAGAAAGATGAAAAGGGCGAAATATATGTTGGCAATAGTATAGGAGGAGAATACTTAGAGAGTTCAGAATACCAGAGAAACTTATACGCCTAATAAAAATGTGTTATAGAAATATGAGAGGCAGAGTATGGATTGGAGGGGAAGTAACAGATCCCTTTGAAGTTGATAGTGGTTTAAAGCAAGGATGTGCACTGTCTACGATTCTTTTTAACCTAGTGCTGGAATGGGTCATGAGACAAACACCACAGGGTAATGGAGTACACCTTGGGGGTACTATGTGTGATAGATTAGCTTATGCTGATGATATTGACTTTTGTGGTGAAAGTATCCAAGAAATTGATAGAAAAATAAGAATTTTTAGAGAAGTTGCAAATCGAGTTGGCCTGGAAATAAATGAGTCTAAAACCAAAATCTTGAAAGTTTCAAGGCAAGAGAGGATTCTGGGTAACATCAGGTGTGGAAACATGGAGTTGGAAGCTGTTGAGAGTTTCAAATACCTTGGCTCAACAGTTACAGTTGAAAATAGAGTAGAGGAAGAGGTCAAATTAAGAATAGCAGCGGCAGCCAGATGTGGTTGGGCTTTAGCCAAAGTTCTCAACAGCAATATCTTATCAAGGAGAACAAAGGTGAACACCTATACAACTATTATTAGACCCGTGTTAACGTATGGCTGTGAAACCTGGAGGCTGACAAGGGATCTGGAACGAAGGTTGGAAGTGTTTGAAAACGGAATCTTGAGAAGGATATGTGGACCGGTCTTTGATGTGGAGATGGGGCAATGGAGAAGAAGGCATAACAATGAACTGAGAGAAATGACAGAAGTACCCCTGATAACGAGCACAATTATGGCACAGAGACTGAGGTGGGCAGGACATGTGGCCAGGACCGATGAGGATAGACTGATAAGCCAGATTACTAGAGGACAACCAGAGGGCAGACGACCTCCAGGAAGACCCCGTATGAGATGGTCTGATAATATAAAAAGGGACATGACAAAGCTTGGAGTGGATGATCCGGGGGATTGGTGGGATTTTGCGCAGGACCGTGGTCGTTGGAAGCTTCTTGTAGCGGCGGCAAAGAGCCATGGAGGCCCGCAGCCAGTGGAGTGAGTGAGTGAGTGAGTGATAGGAGGAGTCTCGGCAACTGTCAAATTCTAGACTGAAATCTGTCTAAGGCACCTTAGGCCTTGGTTGATTATATTCTCTTAAAAGTCCAAGTATACTATTTACGTAGCAAAAGCTTACTATAATGTAAATAATTTTGATTACGTGTAAAAAAAATATATGGAGAATATCTTGTTATTACCCATTAGAAACTAATGAAAATAGTTGTAGTAGCCTATCGGAAACGCCCCTGCTTAGCAATCTGTTGCACGGCAGTCTGAGACCATCTTAAGCTTAATAGTTTCTTATAGTGTCTGAAAGTTCACCATCCTTTAGAGCAGTGATTCCCAACCTTTTTGTGATCGGGTACCACTTGGAGGTCCCGCACAGTCGCCGCGTACCACCTGGTTCCAGAGAAAGTAAATTCGATCAGATACCACTTTATTTCTATAATTGTAAAAGTAGAACACGCAAATTACCTAAGAAAACAACAACTCAATGCGAGAGGCTGTATCTGCTTCTTCTCCACCAGCTGGCCATGAAGGCTGAGAACCCCTGCTCGCACTCCAACGTCGAGGGGAAAATCAGTAGCTGGGGAACAGCGTCACAGGCTAGCATCGGGTATGAGGAGGCCATGCTCACCCAGAAGTTTAAAGGAGAGCATTCTTTGTGCTTCGTCTTTGCTGTCTCGTCAGCCTGGATATCCATGAGTTCCTCTTGTTCCCCGGTCCCAACAGGCAGATCGGCTGGAATAAGGGGTTCCCAACCTTTTTGCACTTGCGACCCCTTTGCTAAAAATCTGAAACCCATGCGACCCCCTACTTAGGGCTTACTATCATCAGCTTAATTTTCCTTTTATTTTCTGTTAAGTTAAGGAGAGGGAAAGAAACATCACAATGGTCCAACCTGAATTCCCAAAGAGAACATATATTTCTTAAAATAATATTAACATAGGTTTGAACAGCTATCCAACCCAGCTAGTGGGATGCCTGATGTTGCATTTCAGCAGCAAGCTTTGAAATTCATGGCCGAATGTTTGTTAGAGCCAGTCTCATGTCATCTCCAACATCCAATCTGTTCCTATTCTTTGTTTTCATATTGACAAGAGTGGAAAATCCTGCTTCACACAAGTAGATAGAAGCAAATGGAACAAGGACACATAAAGCTATCATGCTGATTTTGGAGTATGACTGATACATACCGCACCAGAACAGAGTCACGGATTTCACCTTGAAGAGATCACGAGCTGAAGAGTTGTTCCTTAGATCCAGATATTCATCTTGGATTTCATCTGGGATGCTGGATACATCAAGTTCAGTACAAAATGGGTTCCTTACCAGGGCCTCCTGTTCCTGTGAAAGCTCAGGGAAGTAACGCTTAACTTCCTTTTCTAGAGACTGAAGATGTTCGGTAATATCATCCTTGAGGAACTGATCCAGTTGGATGTGAGACTCATCCATCACTCCACAAAGTTTTTCAAACATAGCGATGTTTCCAAAACTGGTTTTCCGACGCCAGTTTTGCAGTTTGGAAACAAAGGCCCGAAGACTATCTTGAAAAGGGAGAACATGTGTTTCCCTTCCTTGAAGCTTCAAATTGAGCTTGTTCAGCTGGTCAAATATGTCAGCTAGGTACGCAACCCTTTTATTCCATGCTTCATCTTCGAAGTGGACAACAGATATTTCCTTTCTTGAGTCTTCAGGAATAGCTTTATTTCATCTTTCATTTCAAAGACACGATTAATAACGTTTCCTTTCGACAACCAACGTACTGCTGTGTAGAAGAGAATGATTTCGTGGTCAGCATTCATGTCTTTGCATATCATATCACAATAGCATGCTTGCCAGACACAACTCACCTCTACTGCTTACTTGTCTCCTTGTTAAAATAAAGTAAAAATGTTGAATAATGCACGCTTTGGAACACTGACTGGTGGTGAGTAATTTACGAGCCGGGTATAAATTTCTTAATGCATATGATAAACACGTAAATAACAATAAAAAAAAAATGCATGACTAAGAACAAATAGATACACGTGAAACATATTGCCAGAAGAGCGAAAAAGAAGTGTAATCAGCAAAAGGTTGTTACTCGAAGGTTTTGCAGGAATAAGTTCTTTTCTATAAATTTCAGTAGTTATGTCCACCAAAAAATATAGAAAATTCAGACAGCTTTTTCATCTATCTCTTGATAACTTTGCTCTTGCTTTTGCTAACAGCTCTACATTAAAAGATTGTTATTCAAAGGTTTTGTAGGAATAACTTCTTTTTATGAATTTTGTCTAACAAAAATACAGAAAATCATACAAGAACTAAAATGATAATAACTCACATAAAGATATGCATAAAATTTCTAGTAAATCGTAGCCACTTACAAATCAAAGAGAAAACTAAAACTGTCAGAATAATCAAGTTTGTCTTCCATATTCAAGTCACAAGTGGAAAAGTGAAATAATCCACTCCGTAAATGACGGAAAAAATCTAATCCATCGTTTAAGAAACAACATAAAAACGTCAAACAAAATACACAAACATAAGAAAAAATAATAATAATCATCACTTAATAATAACTTACCCTAAAATATAATACCCACACAAAAATATACATATGAGAATGCAGCAAGGTATCACACGTAGCACACATTTTGCTTTGCACCGAAACAAAATAAATGTAAGAGCATGAAAAATATAACTGATGAAATAAAATTAATGTTATCCCAAGCTAGTTAACAAGGCTACGCGACCCCCCTGCCAAGGTTCAGCCGCTGGATCAACGGAGAACGGATTGGTGACGTAGGCACAACATGTCACGTCTGAGGAGTAATGCTTCAATTCAGTCTTGAGCAGTGAGAGGTGATGGACGATTTCTTGGGCTAATTCATCAGTGGGCTCCCTCTCAAGGGTAGTCAGGAGTTCGAACACTCCGTAGCGTTTGCTCTCCGCGTTCTTCATCCACAAATCCAGCTTCCGGACAAACACTCCCAGCTTCGAAATGAACTCTGTGACAGTGCAGTCGGGCCCTTGGAACGACAAGTTCATGACCCCGAAAGTGTTCGCGTACCACATGGAAGGCCCTCGCGTACCACTAGTGGTACGCGTACCACAGGTTGGGAACCACTGCTTTAGAGCAAGGGACCCTATAGATTTAAGCGCTGACCCTCTCTTTGTTCTTTTCTTTCTCTGCGTTTTCTCCCAATTGTTCATTATATTCATTTATTCCCCATACTTCACAAGACTAGGCATCCATATTTCGGAAGTAGATATAACCTTCATTCATGAATGTGGGTTTTTCAACCGTCTTTTCCCAGAATGTGATGAACATATGAATTACCCTGCTTTCTATCGGATGGAATGATGAAGTGCCCTTTTCATATAAATATATATATGCTACATTACAAAATAGATGTCTACATGCTTGAGATTCTACAGCATAAAAACTATAAAATTCACTCGATATGAGATGAGGCGAAAACTTATACACATCCAACTAACGCTTGGAATATTTATATTACAAAATTTTTCGTTGTTAGTGAAACACTGACTTACAGAGTGAGGAGCATTTCTTAGTCTCTTCTTTAGCATCTTTTAGTACTGTCTGCTGCTTTCTTACGCTTTTTCAATTCATTGTCGCAGGTATCTTTGAGTTTACGACCTGAACAGTCGGAATTACACTGTTTTATTAACGCACGCATAGCTGATGACTTATTATTATTATTATTATTATTATTATTATTATTATTATTATTATTATTATTATTATTAGCTAGACTAGAACTCTAGCTGGAAAATAACGGTGCTATAAACCAATGGCTCTAATAGGGACAAATATCCAAGTGCAGAAAGGAAATAAATAAAGTACAAAGCAAGTAATAAACAATTAAAATAGGATATTTCATAACAAAATCAACATTTAAATAAATCTTCCATATATAAACTACAGAATAGTATGTCCGAATGTACCGCCAAGCAAGAGAACTCTACCCTAAGATAGTGGAAGACCAAGGTACAAAGGCTATGGCTCTACCCAAAGACTAGAAAACAATTGTATGATTTTGGAGTCTCCATCTCCTGGGAGAGCAGCTTACCTTAGCTGAAGAGTTTCTTCTACCCTTACCAAGAGGAAAGTAGCCACTAAAAAATTACAGTGTAACAGTTATACCCTTGAACGGAGAAGAACTGTTTGGGAATCTTGTTGTTAAAAGGTGTATAAGGACAGATGAGAATGTGGAAAAAATAGATCATACTGTTCGTAGAATGTGTAAGCAAAGGAGAAATTAGCCGTAACTAGAGCAAAGGATCCAATGTATTACTTTCTAGCCAGTCAAATGGCCCAATAACTCTAGCGGTAATGTGAGAAATCAACTAGTAAAATTAACTGACTTTTAAAACCCTTATTCTTCTACATGCTTAAATAGGTGTAACAATAAATGAATAGATGTAGAAGTAATGATGAGGATTTTCTTAGGAAAGGATGTAGGCTACTTGCATGAATCGACTATGAAACTTTTGAGAACATTGTTGTTAATACAAGTAGGCACAATATTTTTTTCCATCTGCAGATCATTATATATATATATATATATATATATGTATATATATATATATATAATATATATATATATATATATACAACCATATATATATATATATATATATATGGTTGTATATATATATATATATATATATACATATGGTTGTGTATATATATATATATATATATGATAAATTTTGCACATTTTTACGTGTTTTTCATATTCAAATAAGCCATATATATTTTTGATATATTAATGTCTGGATTCTCTTAACAACCTCGGGATCACAAACCCAGGCCAAATCTCACAAAGACAAGAGCTTGGCTCCGGCCGGGAATCGAACCCTGGTCGGCAAGCTTATATAGACAGTGACTAACCCACTTGGGTTTGTGATCCCGAGGTTGTTAAGAGAATCCAGACATTAATATATCAAAAATATATATGGCTTATTTGAATATAGATATATATATAGATATATATATATACATATATATATATATATATATATATATTTATATATACACATATATATATATATATATATATATATTGGTGTGCTACTTTTATAAGCACACATTGAGTATGTGTTGCTTCAGATGTGTGTAACTGGATAACAGAATACATCTTATTAGCTTTAAAGTATTTATTCTATAAAAACAACAGAGTTAAACATCTCCATCACTGGAGGAAGCGGGGTTGGTCAGATGACCAATTCTGGTGAAGTATAGATATGAACTGACTAACTTATCGATATCACAGATATCGTATGCTTAGTTTACATAAGTTTCGTCATAAACTCGGAAGACACCTGCATCCGGTGACGTCACAAACTTTCACACGCTGAGACAATGTGTTGACAGTTCAGAAAAATGTCACATTGTTGAGGTTGCATTGTACGTCCTGTTTATGATTTGAATGACTACAGCAAGTCCCACGGCTAGCACCTTCCTCCAACATGACATATGACGTCATGTGTTTTAAACATGTAATATTAACTATTCTAATTATTACATAAGCTCAGCCAGCTATCTCAATTTTTTCACAAAAATTTAACAACAAGCCAAAACATGGTTACTAGGTGTGACTGGACATATGTATTATTCTTTGTTTAACTTTAGCCATAATCAACCGAGGAAGAATATCCAAATAGGCACATTAAAAAATAATAACAATAATGCATATGAAAAAGATAATACCAAAGCAAAAAGAAAAATGCATGATAAAATAAAGATCACATATATGGTACATTGCTAGCAAATGATTATATGGTACCAAAAAAAAAAACTACTGACTTTCATATGATTCGGTAACTTGTTAAAGAATAATTGTTACTTTTGTCAGAAACATATTAACATAATACTCAATTTTTTAGTGCACAAACACGAATTCCTGGTACGTACACGTACCACGGTTTCGTACATAAATATACATATTTATATATAGGGCTGATATATTTTATTAGATGCCTATAGATTCTGTTATATATATATATATATATATATATATATATATTTTTTAAATGTTGTTTTAAATGTATTTTTAACAATGCAAATGTAGAAAATTTCTTCAATTACATATTACTAGCGTACTAACAGCTTTTCTTACAAACACTTCCCGACAATTTACTCCTTTAGCGAATGAGGTGGCCACTCAAACGGCTTTAAACTGAATCCAGTATGGAGTATTGTCGGGCCTAGGCAAAACGTTCCTTTGTAGCTGCATGCTGTGCCGTAACCTACGCCAAACAAGGATGTTCACGGCGATAAATATCACCACTATGAACGCCAGACCTGCTAGTAGTATGGGGGGAAGGATTTCCTTATAAGTACGTGACAGGTGGTCCCTTTCGGTAAGCTTCATCAACCGCTTTGCCACATGTCTGTTATACGGGAGAGGGAGTGCTGGCATTGTAGAGGTCCACGTGAAGTTTGCGAAGTAGGCTCGTTCTCTGATGAGTGTCAGTAGACCAGTCACCATGGAATTAGGGGAAGTCCCGATACAACCATCTGCTGCGACGAAGATGTGTGTGAAGGACGTGGATCCGTCAGGGCATGATACATTGAAGCCGTCCTTGTCGTATCGTATCCACGAGCCATTTTTCAGTCTGCAATTGAACTCATTATTGTCAAAGGGATAAAGCTTATCCAGACAATTTTCACTTGTATGGGAGAGAGCACCGTCTAGCACTATACCTAACTCGCATGAATCCATTAAGTTTTTATGGAATTCAAATGAGTCAGCTGTACATATTTTTCTATCCATTGCGTCTGAACAGTGAGTTAATTGATTTAAGTCTTTAATGACCGTATATGTTTCCTTGTCTGCGGAAATCAATACGTGTCCTGTCAAACTGGATATTACTGGATTTGAGTGATTCGTCATGAAAGTCGGAAATGGTGATATCCTGTAAGATTGCCAGGCATCAGAAGAATCAAAGGGAATTGTAATCATAATCTTGTTATTATCTACGTTTACTGTAATTAGACTGTAATAAAATTCTAACCTATGTTCATCTAACAAAGGAACATAGCCTAGTTTATCCCTTCCGTTCTCCAGAATTAACTTTGAGTAACTTATAGGCAACAAATGGGGCGACAATATACCTTTAGTTGCTAACGTGATAGCTTCTACATAATCCTTGGATTTCTCAATGAAATGTGCAATTCTGTTATGTATGTGATCTATCTTTGAATCATAATACGTTAATGTTGCCAACAAATCCTGTACTTCCATAATCTGAACGATATTATTTGAATGTTCATTTACTAAATCCATAATTTTATTGATTGAAGCTAACTGATTCCTTAGTTCTGACATAATCAATTCATCTTCATGAGTCAAGAACTCAATTTTCTTATTTTGATTACTAATTTTAAGACGATTGGAAATTCCTAAACCTAAACTTGCAACAGACCCAAAGATGCTTAATGCAGCATAAATAAACGGATTTCGTCTTTCTTTATGTTCGTGTCCTACAGTCCACATCAAAAGGTCATAAGCCAATGATCCTGTCTTGTCAGTCTTATTTTTCAAGTCATCAGATAGCATCTCTGCAACTTTTAATGTTGATCCAAGCAAACTCTCTGTAGTCAAATGAAAATGTCTTCTATGCAACTCATCCAATGAGGCAGAAAACCTTGAAATGGTGGTTCTTAAGCTAGTGATATCATTCTCTTGAAGAAAAATTGCTTGCATATTCACTTCTACAATTACGTTGGTTGATGTAATAAAAATTTCTTCTTGTCTTTCAACTATAGTGTCATATTTAAAATTTATACTTTTAGTTTTAGAGCTCATCCCACACGAGAAAAATGTCTGAGCGAACAATATCACTCCCAACAACAAAAAACTCATCTTAGAAACCTGTAACAAAAAAAAATATATGTAATTACTCCTGTATTAAAAAGAAAACTTTTAATCACATAAAATAAAAAAAAAATTCCCTCACTTCTTTTCCTCTCTTTTCTTTTTAATTTCTTATGTGAGCCAATGGTACTATTCTCTCATCCATGGGTTGGGATACGTTTTGAACTCTAAACCTATTGGCCGTTAATGTTTCCAAAATGTTAAATGGGCCTTCAAACTTAGGTGTTAGTTTATAATTGAGCCCTTTTCGTACATTGATTTTAATATATACGTTATCACCCACGGTATATGTTTTACTTGGTTTCGCTGTTTTATCATGATTCCTTTTCATTATGATTTGTGATTCTTCTAAATTCTTTCGAAGGATATCATATCGACTTATACTTGCATTTATACATTCTTTTAAAGGATTTGATAGATTATTGTAGGCGTTAATACATGGAAAGGCGTTCTAACGGGGGTACCATACAATGCTTCATGCGGTGACATTTTAATTGATATATGATATGAATGATTCAGAGTACTCAGTGCCGCCGGTATTGCAATATCCCAGTTGGGGTCTGATCCCCCTAGTGTTACCCTCAATATATTTAATATCTTCCTATTTGCTCTTTCCACTAGCCCATTCGACTCTGGGTAATATATCATGGTATTTATTTTCTTTATGTTGAGGAATTCACACAATGATGTAAGAAAGTGATTATTAAATTCACCACCCGAGTCTGAGATTATCATGTGTGGAATTCCTTGTTTACAAATGTAACACTCGTAAAACTTCCTAGCGCATTCAATCGCAGTTTTAGTTTTAAGCGCTATTAGTTCTGTATATCGAGTTAAAGCATCTATAATTACTAAGAGGTGCTTATATCCTCTGTCTGACTCGTAAAATCCTGTTAACAAATCTAAATGTATTCTTTCAAAGGGTTGATTGGGCACAGGATAAGCTCCTAGGCTGACAGGTGTTTTCGTATGCCCTTTGTTTTCCTGACATGTGCGACAATTAGCTATGTGTCTTTTTATATCTGTAAGCATTGTATGCCAATAAAACAATGATTTGGCTATCTGTGACATTAATGAGAACCACGGGTGTCCATGTAATGGATTTGAATGCAACCAATTCAGGACAGTGGAAATAAGTGAGATTGGTACTACTACCTGGTCGTTAGTTACATGTGGTGTATTGCGGGTTTTCCTTGTCACAGTCCTACACAGAATATTATCTTTGATTATATAATTTTACTGCTTATACTTTATATATTCCTTTTCCTTATGATTGCCTTTCAAAGCATTTATAATTGTTTCTATTTTCTGATCTTTTCTTTGCTCAGTCTGTAACAATTCAGCGCTCCAGCCTAAATCTTCTTGTTCAGATATTGTTTTTACAATAGGCATGGAAGTTGATATATCTATTAATTCAGCTAAAGGATCCGTACAAGATGACACGGGGTTGCGTGATAATGCATCCGCAATGATATTTGCTTTCCCAGGTAAATACCCGATTCTTGCGCCAAAATCTTGAATGATCAAATGCCACCGAGTTCGTTTAGGGCTGTGGTTGAAGCCTTTAAAGAACTCTGTTAGTGGTATATGGTCAGTAAGAACCTTAACGGGATAACCGTAAATTATGAACTTAAAATGCACTAGCGAATTAACAATAGCTAGCCCTTCCTTGTCTATTACTGCATACTTACTTTCGGAAGTTAACAATTTTCGAGAATAGAAAGCTATCGGGAAAATTTTTTTATCATATTGCTGAAGCAATACCCCTCCTACTCCTAATTCTGAGGCGTCTGTTGCAATGAAGAATTCCTTACCGAAGTCAGGAAATTTTAAGATAGGAGAACTACACAGTTCATCTTTCAAAGTATTAAACTCCTCTTGATGCTGCTCAGACCATATGAAATCTACGCCCTTCTTCGTAAGATCAGTTAAAGGAGCGGCTATTATTGAATAGTTGCGTATAAAACGCCTGTAATATCCACTACAACCCAGAAATTGCTGTATTCCCTTGACATTAGTAGGTATGGGAAAATTACGTATAGCCGACACCTTATCATGGACTACTTTAAGACCTTGGCTTGACACCATGAAACCCAAATATATTAATTCTGTTTTGAAAAATTCACACTTACTAATCTTTACCCTTAAGTTATGTTGTCTTAATCTCTGTAGTACTAGTTCTAACTTACGTAGATGTTCTTCTAAGGTGTTGGAAAAGATTACAAGATCATCCATATAGGCATGCAATATATCCCCTAACAAGTCTCCAAACACTATGTTAATCATTCTTGTAAATGTTATAGGAGCACAACGTAAACCAAAAGGCATCCGTAAAAATTCATAATGTCCCCTGGCTGTGCTGAAGGCTGTGTATGGGATACTATCTTCTTCTAATGATATCTGGTGAAAGCCTTTAAGTAAGTCCAAACTGGTAAAATATTTATTCTGACCTAACAAAGACAAAATATCGTCAGTACATGGCACTGGGAATCGATCAGGGATCGTTTCCTCGTTTAGACGACGAAAGTCGACGCAGATACGCCATGTTCAATCTTTTTTCGGTACAACTATTGAAGGAAAATTATAAGGGCTGTTTGATTTTCTAATGACTCTTTCCTCTAACATTTTACCTACTTCATCATTTATTTCATTCTGGAATTTCATAGGGAGTCTGTACGAGGGTATATAGATAATTTTCTGCTTGTCCTTTAATCTTATTTGATGCTCGGTCACATCTGTTTTTCCTAAGGATCCATCCGTAGTGGAAAAAAACATCATGATATTTAGTTAAAAGTTCAAAAATTTTCTGCTGAATTTCTTCGTCTTGAATGTCCTTATTGATTTTATTTTTAATAGATCGCAAAAGGGATTCATCCGCAACTGATTGAGAGTGATTGATTTCAGCAACGGTAAGAATACGATGTTTATAAACTTCTACATCCAAGATATGTTGATTTTTGTGAATTACTAAAGTGTTATTTAAATGATTACAGACTTCAATATTACATTGTTGATGTGAGCCTACTGTATAAATAGCTTGTGTGACAGACAATCTGTTAGTTTTCAAAGTATCGGAAAGGATTAATATTTCAGATCCCGGTAATGTTTTCTTTATTTGCACTATTAAATTCGAAGGTACGTTTGGTTCGATAGATTGCGTGCAAGATGATATTACGGGTGAACGAGAATTCTGCTGGGTCGCGTATATTATTTCTTTATTAGTGAGACAAGTTATTGGTTCTTCAACGTACGTTACGGTTACATTTGTCGTCTCCTTTTTATCCAAAACTGATTTTAAGGTATTAGAAGACTTATAGAATTTCCCTTTGATATACACGCCGTGCTTGGCAGGGGCTAAGATAATGTTTTGATTTCCCATAGATGGGTATCCTATAATTACAGCTGGATACATATTAATGTTTTTTACAACAACAAATGTATCGGCAAACGTGCGATTACCGACTCTGAACTGAACATGAGTTATGCCTATGACATTTAATTCATTATTTCCTATACCCGAAACTCTAATTCCGGATTTTTCAATCGGAAAGTTCGAAAACAACAAATGATGTGTCTTCAAATCCATGATATTACGTGGACTACCAGAGTCAAAAAATAACGTAAAGGATTTGTGTTCTAAATTTACAGCATATAAGGTTGGCCGTAACTCATTTTGGCTTAATATTGTATGAATTCGTAGCAAATCTACGGGAGCATGCACTGTTTTACTTAATTCGGCCGTGTGTTTCATAGGAAAATCTATTGTCTCACAATTATCTGATAAAACATTAAATTGATTATTCAATACTATTGATGTTGACATGAATGACCTTGACCCAACATCACTCTCTTCCCCTCTAGAGTTAACTATGTGGTATTTGCTTTGCTCTGCACATTCTGAAAATTAGTCTGACCTTGCGAGGTCTGGTTTGACGACCCAGGCTCAGCGATATTCGAAGAAGTGTTTGTTTGTTTTGGACTCTGAACTGCATTGACATTTGGTTGTTTCTTCTTATTGTTAAAATGAGGATTTTTCTTTTTATTTCCATATGGAACTGACTGTGGAATTGACTGTGTTTTTCTGGGATATTGTTGTGTCTTACGCGAGTAACATTGACTATATGAATGCGTTGCAGTGTTGTGAATCGAGCAAAATTTCGTTCTGCAGTCTGCGCTTAAGTGACCTTGACGTTTGCAGTTATAACACGTCATTCCCGCTACTGGACTGCTAACTACGTTCACTGTTTGTGGTTTTGTTTCATTCTTTGCAAAAACTTGAGTTAACACGGGATCGAGATCTGGACACTATGACATATGTTTCTTTATCTGTTTATAGACATCCAATTCCGTACTTGCATTCGTTAACTTCTTATCAAAACACCGCACTAAAGCTTCAGGCAACATAAGTGTCATGCAGTCAAATACATTAATCGTAAAAAATCTTTCACGGAGATGTTATCGTTAGTAACCAAAGTGGAATGACCTAAAATGTCCTGATATTCGTTAAGCCTATCAGCTATGAGAGCTGCTCTCTCAATAACATTAAGCCCATTCATAGTGGCTTGATTAAGTGTATTTCGTAACGTTAATACTACATCCAAGGCTTCCTCACCTCCATAGATCACGCGTAACCTAACTTTGAAATCATCCCAGGTAACTGCTTCTTGAAATGAAACCCCTCTTAAATACGCACTCGCATCCCCCTTAGAAAAATATATAAAACTTTTAGCTTCTTGTAATTGTACAAAAGGGTCTACGATTTGTTTGGCATTTAAATGGGCATCGACGGATGAAATCCATGACTCCACATTTTGTGGCAAGAATCCGTTGACCCGACCTTGAAAAGGAAGGATTGCTGACCTGGCATTTACAAGCGTCACAATTGGAGGAGGATTAGTCTGGCCTACACCACTAGGTCATGGGGAAGGGCTCACAGGGGGAGTCATTACTGCTGTATTTTTTTTTCTATCTCTTCGACCCCTTGCAATTCTATCAAAATATCTATATGAGTACAGACGCCCACTGCGTAAACGCATATGTATAACAAAATTCCCCAAACAATGTTACTAATCCCAAAACATTTCCCGAGAATTTCTGAAAGAAAAAAGGAATTAGCACAAAGAGAGAAAAATTCTAAATGAGAATTCGGAGTTAAACACAGTTTCCTTTAACAAAGATTAGCAATTCACTCACCCCAGTAATAATCGACTAACGACTCGTGATAACTACACTTCACTGCCCAAACTGGAATGAATTCAAAAATTTGTACTTAGCTTATATATGGGTCTGTGTGATGTCGACACGTCCTCTCTCTCTCTCTTGATGTTTTGTTAGCGATGTATCGTTCGAGTTTCTTGTTGAATGTAGTGCTTCCTGGGTATGTTTTGCAATTGTTGAACGCCAGTCCTTGGGTTTCCTAGGATGTTGATTGAAGATTCAGGTTGTATTCTAACATTTGTTAATGTTAACTGTTTCGATGGACTATAACACTTAGTCAAGATTGTAGATTCATGTAGATAATGTTGAGTTCTTGAAGATCTTTCTCAGGTTTTACAGCTTTTATTTTGAAGTCTTGAAGATCTTTCTCTGGTTTTACAGCTTTTATTTGGAAGTCTTGAAGATCTTTCTCTGGTTTTACAGCTTTTATTTTGAAGTCTTGAAGATCTTTCTCTAATTCTTAGAGTTTAACCACTGCCACCATTTATTGGTGTGCTACTTTTATAAGCACACATTGAGTATGTGTTGTTTCAGATGTGTGTAACTGGATAACAGAATACATATTAGCTTTAAAGTATTTATTCTATAAAAACAACAGAGTTAAACATCTCCATCACTGGAGGAAGCGGGGTTGGTCAGATGACCAATTCTGGTGAAGTATAGATATGAACTGACTAACTTATCGATATCACAGATATCGTATGCTTAGTTTATATAAGTTTCGTCATAAACTAGGAAGACACCTGCATCCGGTGACGTCACAAACTTCACACGCTGAGACAATGTGTTGACAGTTCAGAAAAATGTCACATTGTCGAGGTTCATTGTACGTCCTGTTTATGATTTGAATGACTAAAGCAAGTCCCACGGCTAGCACCTTTCTCCAACATGACATATTACGTCATGTGTTTTAAACATGTAATATTAACTATTCTGATTATTACATATATATATATATATATATATGTGTATATATATATATATATATATATATAATTTATATATATGTATACACACACACACATATATATATATATATATATTGTGATATTACGTATAGCATGTCTCCGTTCTCTGTAATTATGTCACTTTTATATGTTTATTCTTTTAGTGGTACTCCTTCTTACCACTAGGTTTGTAACACTTGTTTTCCTGTTTTGACCCTTTTGTATCCTTGCCTGTCTTATATTTTTATTACTTTTCGTCATCCTTGTCGCTCATTTAGTTTACTTTGGTTTGTAACATTTTGAGGAGGGCAGAGTCGCTCTCAGGCTACCTTGACGACAACATATTTTGTATACACGGTTAGGACAATCTTCTTCCTATTGTTAATGTAAGTCAGTGTGTTTTCTTTTATTTTGTGTTTCGTTGGTATATTTAATTCAGGTGTTTGTTTAATTGTTTGTCTGTGTGTTCGATCTTTGCTTCATATATCTGTGGGTTTAACTTGTGAATTTTTTTCTATAAACGTAAATGTCAATGTAACTGCTGGTTGTTTCTATTATTAAACTGTTATATTTTGTGATCTGGGTTTTGCCGTTCCTTCATTGATTAATGCTTCTTAAATGTTCTTATTATAAGCTGTAACAGGCTAGGCTAAGGCTTAGTTTATAATAATTTGGGACCTCTGTCCGGGAGCTGAAACAAGTAAACACACCTGATTAAACTACCAAAGTACTGACAGTTAAAGTCGCCGTGAGTGTTCCAACGTACGATAATTCAAATTTTTATACATTGTGATTATCGAATAGATCTATTACAGTATGTTGCGTGGGTTCTTTTCTCCTATTATCTTATAGCGATTTCTCTCGACATTTAAGTCATTCCAATTCATGTTTTCGGACATCGCTATTATAGCTGCGGTCGTATCTAAGTTAATGTAGAAAGTAACAGTTCATTTTCATTGGTTCGCCTTGTTTCAAATAGTTTTGGGAGAAATATTATTAGAAACTTCGTCTTTATGACATCATGGCATCATATTACCTTAGCGCCGTATAATAGAGTAGGTTTGGAGTTTGACTGGCCTGACATTTCCGTATCTACGCTATTCGAAGCATTTAAGTATTATTGCTTTTCATATCGCTTCATTCGTACAGTTTTGTACCGTTAATTATATTTACTACTTTGTCGAAGTTTCCAAGTATTAACTTTTCATTTTGCTTCCTTCGTACAGTTTTGTACCAGTAATTATAATTATTTATTCTTACCAGACTTGCGTAATGGATGAATAGTTCAGTATTACATCACGTGATATATATTACGTATTCTGTAATTGTTTATGCTATTGAGAACACTTCTCGTTGACTTTGCTGCGTTCTCTTGTGGAATGTTAGTCACAATGTTTTCAGTAGACTTATTTTTCAGTGATCCTAAGGGGAAACTTAACACTATAGTGTGTGCTAAAAAGAGTGAATTGTTGGCTTTGGCAGCCAAGTTTGAAGTAACTGTTAGTTCAAGAGACAGGAATGATGACATAAAAAATGCCATTTTAGATTATCTTGTAGAGGAGGAAAGTGTAGAAGAACACGAGGCTAGGAAATACATGAGTACGAAGACAGACAGCTCAGACGTTGAGCATATGAGGTTAGCCATACAGTTAGAACAAGTAAAGTTAGAGGTAGATATTGGGAGAGAGAGACACAAGTTGGCCATAGATAAAGAAAGGAAAAAAGTATGAGCTAGAAATGGAGAAAGCTAGATTAGATCATGAAGCTAGTCTAACTCAGAATATGGAAATTGAAAGAAGTAGGATTAGTGTAGAACAACGTATAAGACTAATGAACCTAGAATCTAATCAACCACCAAAGTTTGACTTGACTAAGAGTTTAAAGTTAGTCCCTGAATTTACAGAAACAGATGTAGATTCAGTATTTCGAAGATATTGCCTCAAATATGAAATGGCCCGAAGATCAATGGATTTGGTTAATTAAATCCAAAGTCCAGGGTAAAGCTGCTATAGTGGTTAGTAATTTAGTAGGGGAAAGAAATTATACAGTCGTTAAGCAAGCTATTTTAGATGCTTACATGATAACTGCCGAGGGTCTTAGACAAAGATTTAGACAATACATTAAATCAAATGCTCAAACTTGGTATGAATTTTCAAATAAAAAACTAAGATTATTTAATAAATGGTTTAAGGCTGCCAATGTTAATAATTTTGAGGAACTCGTTAACCTGATTGTGACTGAAGAATTCATGAGAAAACTACCACAAAATATTAGAATGCATATTGCTGACCGTGAGGAAGAGGATTTAAAGAAGTCTGCTATGTTAGCTGACCATTTTTTCTTGATACACAAAACACACAAAGGTACTGGGATGTTTGTAAAGCAAGGCAAAGCAACAGGGTTCAGTGGTGAGAAAGAGGGTGTTAATTATTGTTCATATTGTAAGCAACAAGGTCATGACATAAATGAATGTAAAAACCCAACCTGTAAGAAATCTAAGTTTTTTTGGCTCTAAGCTGTCCGACCCCGATGCTGGTAAATATAAAGACAGTAAATTTAGCGTAAAAGGCAAAGGAACTATGCATTGTAGTACGCCTGAAAGTGATGCCTTGTTTGCTAATTATATTTCAGAGGGTACAGTAACAATACCCAATGGTACTCCTGTTAAAGTAAGAATCTTGCGTGATACTGGGTCAACCCAAAGCATGGTTTTACATAGCGCAGTGCCTACAATTTCTTTGCTTGATGAAAAGGTACTAGTTAGGGATTTAAGTAACACTAACAGTTTGCCTTTAGCAGAGCTTAACTTAAACTGTGAATTTGTATCTGGTAAAGTAAAGATTGCTGTTTTCAACACGCTATTCCCTGTACATGATGTTCAAGTATTACTTGGGAATGATTTAGCTGGTCAATTAACTTTGCCTAACCTTATTTTGTATAATCAGCCACTGGATAATAACTCTAATGATTTGGATATCTTTGAACATTTCATTGAAGAAAGTAATTTCATTAGTGACTTAGGTGAACATGACATTGAGGAAGTAGAAACTGAAGTAGACACTGATCGATGTGACACGATTGAGAATTTTGTTGGAGTTGTAACTAGGGCAAAAGCCAAACAAGCTGTGAATGAAGGTGTCCCAGATATAGTAAAGACAAACATTCCCTGTACTAATTCTGAATTGATAAACTTACAACGAGCAGATGCGACTTTAACTAATGCACTTAAACAAGCTTCCACTAAGGAAGGTAAGGTACCTGGCTATTACTTTGATAAAGGAGTCCTGTTTAGGCTGTACCGACCTAGAAAGCTGTCATCTAATGATACCTGGGCTAATAAAGAACAACCTGTAGTACCATTAACTTTACATAAGAATATTTTGAGTGTTGCTCATCAAGCAGATTCCCATTTAGAGTGTCAAAGACTTACAAACGTATAGCTAATGATTTCTTTTGGCCAGGTATGAAACACGATGTATTTGAATTTGTTAAAGAGTGTCATGTCTGTCAAGTAGTTGGAAAACCTAACGAGGTAATTCCAAAAGCACCCCTCGTGCCAATTGTAATACCACACGAACCTTTTAGTAAAGTCATAATTGATTGTGTAGGCCCATTGCCAAAAACAAAAAAAGGTAATCAATATATTTTGACTATACTTTGTCCTACCACTAGATACCCTATTGCAATTCCCCTTGGTAACATTTGTGCTAGAAATATTGTGAAACACCTCCTTAAAGTTTTCACCACTTATGGATTCCCAAAAGAAATTCAGAGTGATCGGGGGTACTAATTTCACAAGTGACCTTTTCAATGAAACTCTAAGGGAATTTAATGTAAAACATATTCTTGCATCACCATATCACCCACAATCACAAGGTGCTCTTGAAAGACACCATCAGACATTAAAATCATTACTTCGAAAATTTTGTATGGAGACTGGAACAGACTGGGATGAGAGTTTAGACTTGATATTATTTGTCATTAGAGAAGTCCCTAATGATTCCTTAGGTATGTCACCATTTGAGATGTTATTTGGACATAAAGTTAGGGGGCCACTACAAGTACTTAAAGATAAAATGTTGAACAATGATACCTTGGATAACGTAACTGTAGGGCAGTATGTCGATAAATTGAAATGTAATTTTGAGAAAGTCCATAATTTTGCATTTAATAACTTAAAAAGTAGTCAAGATGTGATGAAGGAAAATTTTGATCTAAAAGCTAAAGTTCGTAAGTTTAAAGAAGGGGATTCTGTACTTGTGTATTTCCCTACTCCTAGTTCTCCTCTCCAACATAAATTTTCTGGTCCTTATATAATTCAGAAATGTGTCAATAATAACAATTATATAATCAGTACTCCAGACAGAAGAAAGTCAACCCAATTAGTTCATGTAAATCTAATCAAGAAATATCATGGTAATCCTCCAGTTGCTTTGCATTGTCTATCAGACTCTAATGTATTAGATTTTAAGAAATATAATGCATCAGCACACCAAAGTAAAACTCCATTGCCACATGATGTAGATTTATATCACTCTAATGATTTTGTTTCTTGGACAGACTCGGCTAACCAGGAAATATTGCAGAATATTCTAGTATATTTACAGCATTTACCCCGAAAGCAGAGGAGCCAGCTAGCAGAATTATTCCGCAAATACAGGAGTATATGTGGGGATGTGCCTCAACGTTGCAGTGATGCTGAACACGACATTGAATTACAACCGGGTACTCGACCAATTCGTCAACACTATTACAGGACCAGCCTGGAAAAGCAGCAACGGATGAAGGAGGAAGTGTCGTATTTACTGAAGAATGGACTGGCAACCAGAAGCACATCAGCTTGGGCTTCACCATGTCTTTTAGTTACAAAATCAAACGGTAAAGTAAGGTTATGCACTGACTTTCGCCAAATAAATAATGTTACTATCAAAGATAGCTATCCATTACCTAGGATTGATGACATTTTAGATGCCATTGTGCTGCCAAATATTTATCACAGATCGATCTATTGCGTGGATATTATCAGATTCCACTTACAGATAGAGCAAAGCTAATATCTGCCTTCATAACCCCCTTTGGTTTATTCCAATATGAGAGGCTTCCATTTGGTTTAACCAATGCACCCACCACCTTCCAGCGCTTGGTGAATAGTGTAATTAAAGATCTTGATGGTACATATGTGTACATCGACGATATTTGTTGTAACGTCTGACACCTTGGATGAGCACATACATCGACTGAAAGCATTGTTTGGTCGTCTTCAGGAGTTTGGACTTACTATTAACCTAGCAAAATCTTCCTTTGGTAAAGGGAAGGTTAAGTATTTAGGTCACATCATAGGTAGTGGAAAAATTGTTCCAAAAGATGAAAATATTACTGCCATTGTAGAGTTCCCTGTCCCAAAAAATAGGAAAAGTCTTTTAAGATTTCTAGGCATGACCTCCTATTACAGGAAATTCTGTAAAAATTATAGTATAGTAGCCACTCCCTTGATTGACCTCACCAGCCCCAAAAATAAATTTGTATGGTCTTCTAACTGTCAACAAGCTTTTGATCAACTAAAGAATATACTTTGCTCTAATCCTGTCCTTATTGCTCCTGATCTTGCTCAACCTTTTATTATACAGATTGACGCCTGTGATACTGGCATTGGTGCCGTCTTGATGCAGAAGAACAGTGACACACAGATGTTGCATCCTGTTAGCTACTATTCTTGCAAACTCAAAAAACACCAACGTTCCTATGCTATCGTGGAAAAGGAACTGCTGGCAATCATCCTAACCCTGCAGACATATGAAATATATTTCTCATCCAACATCCCAATCACTATCTTTACGGACCATAACCCACTAACCTTTCTCGGAAAAGAGAGGTTAACAAATCAACGTATTTTCAGATGGTCTTTGTTTCTGCAAAACTTTGACCTAACCATCCACTACATCAAAGGAACTGAGAACTGCATTGCGGATGCCCTGTCTCTGACCCACATGGACTCCTGATAGTCTTCTGGAATACTCTTCATGACTTTTATAATGTCCTGATAGGCCATTTCTTCAACGGGGAGGAGTGTGATATTACGTATAGCATGTCTCCGTTCTCTGTAATTATGTCACTTTTATATATTTATTCTTTTAGTGGTACTCCTTCTTACCACTAGGTTTGTAACACTTGTTTTCCTGTTTTGACCCTTTTGTATCCTTGCCTGTCTTATATTTTTATTACTTTTCGTCATCCTGGTCGCTCATTTAGTTTACTTTGGTTTGTAACATTTTGAGGAGGGCAGAGTCGCTCTCAGGCTACCTTGACGACAACATATTTTGTATACACTGTTAGGACAATCTTCTTCCTATTGTTAATGTAAGTCAGTGTGTTTTCTTTTATTTTGTGTTTCGTTGGTATATTTAATTCAGGTGTTTGTTTAATTGTTTGTCTGTGTGTTCGATCTTTGCTTCATATATCTGTGGGTTTAACTTGTGAATTGTTTTCTATAAACGTAAATGTCAATGTAACTGCTGGTGTTTCTATTATTAAACTGTTATATTTTGTGATCTGAGTTTTGCCGTTCCTTCATTGATTAATACTTCTTAAATGTTCTTATTATAAGCTGTAACAGGCTAGGCTAAGGCTTAGTTTATATTAATATATATATATATATATATATATATATATGGTAAAGTTTTAGATTCAACCAAATTGGGAAATGTATTATATTAATATATTTTCCTAGTAAAGCACGTGATAACAAAAAACTTTCTCTCAATACATTATTGACGCTGATGTCTACTTACAGAGATAATTATTCAGTTATTGTAGGTCTGCATTTTATTTCTAAGTGTTCTGTATACCTTTACGCTGCCACGGGACCTAGCTCTTGTTCGTTTGTATGTCTGTTTTCATCTTACTTGGCTCCGCCCCATTGCGTAATGTGACAATATTTGTTTGAATGCGCATTTGCTCCTCCCACTAATGTCGCTCCTCCAATCTAAATACTACTGGGTTCTTTTCAAGGGTTATTATTGGACGATTCATTGGTCTCTCAGTCTTGTTTCAAGGATCTGTTTTTCGTGCAATATAACATTGTAAACGATAGTATTTTGTTTTTTTCCCTATTTCATTATGGGTGAAACCCGTGATTGTCGTTTGTTTTCGGTTTTCAAAAGTTCCGGTTAATATATTTTCAGCACACGTCACTTAACTGTCATGGATCCTCCGGTACGGTTGTGTGAAATATGTCGTTATTCCTATTTTGATGTGATCGGCCGATTTCATGGGAATTATAATGGAACTCCTGAAGTAGTGAATCGTTTTCTAAGGGAGCATTCCGTATTACCTTTTAAGTGTCCAGTGTGGTAAATGTGATTCGCCTTTTAATCAGAGGTTGAACGTATTCCAGTACTTGATGATTCAGAAGAGGGTCAACCACAACCTTCCACATCTTCATCGTCATCTTCCATTTAAGGTAAGAAGTGATTTAACAAAATATATATATTCAAATTTACCCCTGGTTAAAGGGGGGGTCGCAGGGGGGGAGAAGCCCCCCCCCCCCGGTATGGGTACAGGGCCCCTAGGTTAGGTTAGGTGGGTTTGTTAGGTTCTGTGGTGCCCTGAAAATTACTGTGGCCTTAAGGGGGGGTCGCAGGGGGGGCGAAGCCCCCCCCCCTGGTAGGGGTACAGGGCCCCTAGGTTAGGTTAGGTGGGTTTGTTAGGTTCTGTGGTGCCTTGAAAATACTGTGGCCATAAGGGGGGGTCGGAGGGGGGGCGAAGCCCCCCCCATAGGGGTACAGGGCCCCTAGGTTAGGTTAGGTGGGTTTGTTAGGTTCTGTGGTGCCCTGAAAATTACTGTGGCTTTAAGGGGGGGTCGCTGGGGGCCCTACCCCCCTCCCCCCGTAGGCCTAGTTAGGGGTATGGGGGAGGGGTGCTGGAACATTAATTATTCATTTATTGCAAATATCATTCAATGCCCCAACACCCTCCCCCCCCCCTTCCCCCACCCAAAACCCCGGTTCCCAAAGGGTGTCCCCCATAATTGGTGGGATGAACTAGGGTATACATAGTAAATCTCTAAATCGGTTGGTTTGCAGTCAAAATAAACGTTAAATTCATTGAAACCACACTATTTCTGATGCAACAAATACATTTTTATTGCATTTTTCCAAATTTGGCTGAAACTAAAAATTTACCATATATAGCCTATATATATATATATATATATACACACACACATATAATTTATATATATATATATATATATATATACACACACACACATATATATATATATATATATATAGTCTGTAATCATTTATTATTATTATTATTATTATTATTATTATTATTATCATATCTTTAATAAGGCAGTTACCCATCAAATCTTTTCTTCGCACGAAGCCCCGCTTCAATCTGCACCCCTGTTTGGAAAAAAAATTCTGCCGGGTGATTATGGGATCCAGTTGAAAGAATGACTTCAGGTTCAGTGCAGTTGAAAGTTATATGTAATCTAGCCCGGCACCCTTTATAAAAGCAATCACAGTGGAAATATATTCTAGCTTTTCGACTGTTATCTGCATGAGTTTCATAGATGTAATTTTCTTCATCACAGATCTATCTTGGATGATATGAAGCTTGCCCTGTAGAGGGCTTCCAAAGTTTAACTAAGTAAGAAAATTCTTCTGATAATTCATGAACAATTTGTGAAAAACGCAAGGGACAGACTATCGGAATTTAAATAAATTACGAAACAATGTAGTTTAAACAATAAAACACGTAGTTTGAAAATCGTGAACCGCAAGAAGAGTAGTTTAAAAGTCGTAAATAAGAAGAAGCGGTAAAGCATTTTTGGTGGAATTTTCCGTGGTTCAATTTACTACGGTGGAATTTTCCGTACTGAAATTTTCCATGGGGAATTTTTTTGTGGCGGAATTTTCCGAGGTGAAATTTCTGTGGTGGAATTTTCCATAGTGATTTTTTTTGTGGCAAAATTTTGCACATTGACATTTTTCTGTGATGGAATTTTCCATAGTGAAATTTTCTGTGGGTAAATTTTCCATAGTGAAATTTTCTGTGGTGGAATTTTCCGCGGTGAAATTTTCCGTCTTGGAATTTCTGTTGTTGAATTTTCCGTGGGGAGAGTTTCCATTGTGGAATTCTCCATGGTGCAATTCTCCATGATGAAATTTTCCATGGTGAAATTTTCCATCGGGGAATTTTTTTGTTATGAAATTTCCCGTTATGGAATTTTTCATTGTGGAATTTTCTGTGGTGAGATATTCCGTGGTGGAATTTCTGTTGTTGAATTATCCGTCAGGAGAGTTTCCATGGTAGAATTCTCTATGGTGGAATTTTCTGTGGTGGAATTCTCTGAGGTGAAATTTTCCGTTTTAGAATTTTCTTTTGGGAAATTTTCCGTGGTAATATTTTCTGTGGTGGAATTTTCCGTTATGTATTTTTTCGTGGTGAAATTTTCCGTGTTGGAATTTTTTGTCGTAGAATACACCTATGGTAGAATATTCGTTTTGGAATTTTCCATGGTGAAATTTCTGTTATTGCATTTTCCGTGATTGCATTTTTCCGTGGTGGAATTATCAGTAGTGTAATTTCCCGTGGTGAAATTTTCCGTGGTTGAATTTTCTGTGATGAATTTTCCATGGTGGAATTTTCCGTAGAGAAATTCTCAGAGGTGGAATTTTCCGTAGTGAAATTTCCCCTGATGGAATTTTCACTGGTGGAAATATTTCCTGGTGAGATTTTCGGCGTGGAATTTTCTGTGGTGGAATTTTCCGTGGTGGAATTTTCAGTTGTTGAATTTACTTATGGTGGAATTTTCCATTGTGGAATTTTCCGTAGAGAAATTTTCCATGGTGGAATTTTTTGTTGTGAAATTTTCCGTTATAGAAATTCCCGTAGTGGAATTTTCTGTTATAAAATTTTCGATGATGAAATTTTTTGGGGGTGGAATTCTCCAAGGTGAAATTTTCCTTGGTGGAATTTTCTGTGGTGAAATATTCACTGGTGGATTTTTTTGCCGTTAAATTTTCTGTGGTGGCATTTTCTATGGTTAAATTTACCCTGTAGAATTTACTGTAGTAGAATTTTCAGTTGTGGAATTTTCTGTGGTTGAATTTGCCTATCAAAAAATATTTACATAGTTATACCGACACAAGCACAC
>NW_027168876.1:45000-53308 GCF_036898095.1 Palaemon carinicauda | reverse complement strand
AATCACACCCTTTTCTTATATAATTTTGTTATAAGAAAAGCTTATAAGAACAATGTTTACATTTGATGGCCTCCTGTCAGGAATGCCAACATTTACATAATTTCCAAAGATGACTAACTGAAATAAGAACACGAATCTCTGGGTCCTTAAGCAAACTGAAGCTTAATTGGTATTTGGGGCATATTTCTTATCTAAATATAGGGTTAATGATACCAGATAATTACAGTGGTTGAAATACGACGACTTTTATGATGTTGGTCACACTGTTTACTAGCCCCCAACCATTCCAAATGAACATTGTTAACCTTTTTTTATAAAATTGTTGGGATGTTTTTGAAAGATTTATAAGATTGCAAAATGATATATCCCACACATAGAAGTATTTTCGACAGTGCACCTCTTAATGTGAACTTTAGGCAATATCAGAAGGTCTTCAAACTTCCATACAACCCCGAAGTTCACTCACTTTCTCCTCATTAAACTTTATCTCTGCTCGCTTATAACTTTGACTTTACAATACTACTCTGATGTTTACTTGAATGGACCCCTAACCCCAGGGCATGGTATTATGGACTACATTTCATTAACTCGAAAGCAGTCTATTCAAAACTACTTTAAAGTTATTAAAAAGGAAATCAGTGTTAATAAAGTAGTTATAAAAGTAAAAACTCTTAATTGCAATGGATGAAAAAAAAAGTTTTTGTACTTTAAAATTATTTTTTAGTATCATTAAAGAAAGTAGATATCAAAATCAAAATCCTAGTTGCAATGCATAAAAAAATCCCGAAATATATTTAAAATATTTTAAATGAAGTAATGGTATTGAATTTGCGCTGTTTTGTGTCGACACCACCCTAGTCTCAATGAACGCATTGTTTACATCGTTCCATTATCAGCGTACATCTCTAACTGGAGGCACTACTGCGATCTGTCAATCCTCTTGCAGACCGAAGGAGTATCCTTTGACCTTCAGAGCCGCAGGGCAGTTAAATGTATCCTGCAAAGTACAATAACATAAATCTCGTCGTCTTGCATTTGAACCGAGAATGAAAGCCGAGGTATGTTAGGCAATTAGTTTAGTAACTTTAGTTTTTATTGCATATAATTTTTCTTTCACGAGTAAATGAAGAAATAGGCGTCAGGTGAGGTCAGATAATTGTAAACAGAAATGAATAATACGAAAAGCAGTTTAGTTTTAAAAGTGGATGTCAACATGCAAATTACTTTTGTAGACGAAAGGAACTAGATTTTTTCAGAGAGAGAGAGAGAGAGAGAGAGAGAGAGAGAGAGAGAGAGATACTGCGTTTTAGTGACATAAGACCGGACTAAATATCACAGTCCAGAACATGTGTGAACTGAGACTTTGGCGTGGAATATTACTTCGAAGAAGAGAGATAAGTAAAAGAATTGTTTTAGAAGAACACTGCACGCAAATGTCGGTGACAAACAAATATATTGTTTAAATAACTGCTATCATAGCATTGATATTGAAGTGTAATTCCAATATTTAATCTTTGTAGCTATTATGGAGAGCAATATACAAAAAAAAGAAGAAAATAATAAAAAAGAAAAAAACTCAATATATCTGTTGTCATAAGATATGAAATGGAATAACATAGATACCATTTTTGTTGATGACCCTGAGAGATGTTCCTTTATAATCTTAAAAACCAAACTATATATATATATATATATATATATATATATATAAGTTATACTGTACTGTATCATGCATTATGTCAGCCATTCTCCCTTATCGAAAATTGATCCCAACTGACCAACAATTTTTCATAACAAAAGAAAACACTTAACAACATTCGACAAACATTAATGTTGCTGTTCCAGGAAGAAATGTTTGTCTAGACAGAGACGTAATGTTTTTAAATGTAGGATCAGATTGATGTAAAGGATATAAACTCTATTTTACTGATAGGAAATGAAGAGAGAGAGGTACTCATACATTTGTTGTTTTATATTGAGGTAATTTCATTTATGAATATATAATAAAAAGAAGTCGGGTATGATTGTGTCTGAGTTTCCTACAGAGAACTAATAATAATAATAATAATAATAATAATAATAATAATAATAATAATAATAATAATAACCTGCTGAAAAGAGGGTCTACTCCCGAAATAATAATAATAATAATGTTAATAATAATAATAATAATAATAACAATAATAATAATAATAATAACAGTATAAACCATTTTAAATATATTTCATACAATATAAATATCATTGAACGTTGGAAGAGACATACGAAAATCCTTATAAATACTTATAACATTTCACGACGGCCATTTGAGATCAAAGGTGAAAATATATTCACATTCCATGAAAAGTCATGAAGTATTTAACATGATAACTATTGACTGATAATGTTAATTCATGATTTTACATTTCCACCTACCGGAATATGAAGAAATATTCCTTGTATTTTGTCCTGAAGAAACCAAAGGTAACAACAAAATATGAAAAACCTTGTAATCACTAAAGAGTCTGAATGATTCAATGCAAATTGTAATAAACACTCTAAATTGAAAGTAATTATTGATTAAATAAATAAACTTAAATTAAATATTGAAGTAATATAGCTATTTCTATGAACTTCTTGTCCTAAAAAAACATCTATACAAACAATTACTCATAAGTTGATAGAATTGGGTTGTTTACCATTACATAGTTAACCAACGCTTTGGGCAGTTTGCGATCACGCCATACCCGTCCTCAGGTTTCTCAAGAATGGAATGTTCTGGAAAATATTAAAGTTCAAAAAGGCCTCACTGAGGCCATCTATTGGCATCATTTAGAGTTATGGAAGTATTTGGTCATTCAAAATAAGATTTTGCTGAGATTTCACCCAAAAGCCCGAGAAAACTATAAGTCAATTAATAAGAACGGACTATAATGCATTATATTGTAAAGTATATATTCATATTGTGTAATATTGTAACGTTTTAGTTCATGATATCAGTTTCTATGTGAATAGAACGACTTGGGTTGACGTCACTGTGAAGTAACCGAAGGTACCAACGAAAAATTAAATTTGCTTTTATACACAAAATAGTAATTGATGAAAAGTACTTTGAATTATTTGAATGAAAGTTTCAATTATTATATCCAAGTCTGGACTCCATAAGCATACATAAATGATAGTATAAAATCTACCTTTATTTTATCTAAATAAGTTAACGTTGGCAACTAATGCATTTCCAATGGATCGTGAAGAGACAAAAACGTTCTTTTAATTTTTTTCTACTCAACCAAATATTCGAAGCTGAGAAAAGTTGTTGATGTACGATTCACTTTACTGTGATTGACAGATTAATTATTTCTTAAATGCCACAGTTTCACTCGCTCAGATACATATAAAAGTAAGAAACAATAGTTTCGAGTCATTGTTTACAAACCATAAAACCTAATAGAATGAAAGGATTTTTATCTGTCACAAAGCTTTAACTCTGTTTTTACTAAAATCAAAGGATTTCTCGAAGGAAATTATATGTGTATATAAGGACTTATTGGACTTATGTAAACAATAATCTAGTCGTCAGTGTATTATATCAACTACTAATAAATGTATTAACTGGATCATAATGGATACGACAATCCTTGATAGGTTAAACAGTATTACCAACATATTTAAACATTTAATAAAGCAATTAAAATGTATAAGACTGTTAATTTGACTATATAGTAAATGTGTACTCTCATATATATAATTTTCATATAGAATTTATATTACTTATCAGTAAAATAAGCAGCAATTGTGTAGGTACCTTGTATTTTACTTGAAAATACGAGGTTGCTGAAAAATTGGTGTTGGTAATGCTACTTATGACATAACAGCGAATTTTGTACCTATGAACTCTATCTGATTTCTCAAATCTTTCGATTACCAGAATAAGATAAAGATAATTTGGCTCTCATTATGATTCTAAAATGATCATTGATGTTTTTTCTCGTACTACTGTGTATATTGTCTGGAAGTTTGTTGTAAAGTATTATGTAATAAATGGTAATTAATTATTTTATGAAGCCAAAGATAATGCTTTCTCCCTCGAATTCTTGTGTGCTTTTCTCTCTCTCTCTCTCTCTCTCTCTCTCTCTCTCTCTCTCTCTCTATCTAGTAAACTGTTTTATGTAGGTAAATAGTATTGTCCTGTTTAATTAATTTTTATCAAATATAATCTGGTAGGTACATGGTATATTCTATGAAATCTCTATGTCATGACTGTTAAGCTTATAAATACCCCCTCCTCTCTCTCTCTCTCTCTCTCTCTCTCTCTCTCTCTCTCTCTCTCTCTCAGAACATTCATTATTCCACCTTCCCCTTCTGTACTGAGATTCTTTGTTTCGCTTCAAACTTTATTTTGAGAAACTAAGCATCGGGACTCTCTCTTCATCTCCCAATGGATTCTCAAAACAGACGTTGGATTAATATTAACCGTTATTCGTCTATGCAACTTTTAAGGGGAGAGATAAGCGTTAAACCATTTGATAATTTATGCAATACTCATCCAGTAAATCCTGTATGATATAATAATGGTCTTTTATTTGATTTTGAATTATTTCACCTTTAATATTCAGTATATACTAAATGTCAGTATCTGGAATTATCCTTGATATTTCTACTTAGTATCATTAACAAGTTTCAGAATTAAGTAATGAAATATTTAGAGATATTCAATTTTTACTGTTTTCATTCATTTCTATTCATTGACTTTTTTAATGTCAGTAAAAATTCGATAGAGAAATATCATTAAAATGAAATAATTTATTAAAGATTTCGATAATCACAAGTAGAGAAGTTTATATCAAATACTAATCGGATAATTAATAATCAAACAAGATGGGTAATAGTAACTATTGTAGTAACATTAATGGTAGTTATGATACTACTACTACTCTACTACTACTACTACTACTACTGCTACTACTACTACTACTTATGATGATGTTAATATTATATTTACATCACCTATAAAACTGGGTGAAACATCAAATAATGGATGTTGTGACTGTAATTATATATTTCCTTCTAAAAAAAAAAAAAAAAAAAAAAAAAAAAAAAAAAAAAAAAAACTATTCATTTGAACTCCAATTCATTACCCTTTGAAATTCGTAAAGTACAACCACCATCAAAGAGTTCTAATTACCACATTTTATCATAAATGGAAACAAGATTAATAAAAAGATCAGCGAAGGGAACAGAAAGTGAATACTATACAAAAAACACTTTTTTCCATAGTCAGGGGTTCAACCCCAGTCATGGCAAATGGAAGTAACGATTAAAAAGGGAAGATGTAGATGATTGAGTGTAATAAAAGATGATTGAAGAGGGAGATGATGAGGGAGATTGCTGAGGAAGTCTTGGAAGGATAAGCAGTATTGGATTCAGGTCCCTAAAATTGTGTTTTCTTGGACTAATGGCTGTATCTGATGGTGGTTCTAATTCTCACAGACTTGGAAATGTAATTGTATTATTTAGGGGTACATATCTAAATCTCATGGACTTGGGATTACCATAATAGTAATGTGTTTTTACATTTAATATACACAGTTGTAAAGTTGTATATATGTGCATAGAATTACATAACCAGGTTTATTTCCTCATTTAGATATGGATGTCACATTTACTATATAAAAATGAACTTTTGCTCCAAAACTTAGCTGTTACTAGGATAAACTTTAGAAATGAAGATAGAAAGACTGTCACAAAACGGAAAAAGTACAACAGGCTTTGTTAGGGTTTATAAAGAGGCCACGTGTCTAGCAACCTCACTTCTTACTTAAGACGTATAAAGATCGTTAATCTTGGCTGGCTTAAGCTGGAATTACAATAGGATTTTTTTTTTTTTACCAGCAGCTAACCTTTACTGCAAAAATAGGAAACAGGGAGTATTTTGCTTGAGATATAGGCTTTACGACTGGATGGAAAGCAGCCAGTACAAACCGCGAACATGACTTCGGATGTAAACAAATAAATGTCATCAAAATCTTTTATCTAAATATTACTTTCTGTTTGATGCTGTTGAAATCCTACGATGATTTCCTTCACCACCCAAAAAAGAATACTCTTCAGGGACTAATTCGATTAAATTGAGTTTCTATTCTTTCTTCAATGGTAACTTATTTTCAAAATACTTTATCCATGTACAGTATATTGAATAAAATCTTTTGAGACTATCCGATTGAGTTAAATTTGCTTTTTTTTTCTTATATGAATGCCCGATAATTTTACATCTAATCATAAGAAATTTAGGATTTTTGTATTGCTGCATTTTGGAATATCTGCTAAAATCTTATTTTGTTTGTTAATCTAAAAATACTAGAAATGTCCCATGTCGACGAATAATGCGACATTTGAACATGCATTTTTTTCTATGTGAATAGAGCGACATGGGGACAATACTATGAAGTAACCAAAGGCACCAGCAAAATATCATTTTTTTTTCCTATGGAATATTAATAACTAAAGAGGGTGAATGATTTAAATACAAAATATTTCTGATTTTTTCCTTAAATGAAAGTAAAAAAAAAGAATCATTCATCTGATTGGATTATATATATATATATTCAACTGTTTTACTTGTTCTGAACATGCTAGATCTTTAGCCTGTTTCCCTGTTGAAGAAGCCATATCATATCCTTTAGTTATAATCATTCAAATAATGATTTTTAATCATATATCCTATTCCAATATTCCTTTTTTAAATGAATTCTTTCATTCTGGGAACTTTGTAAATCAGCAAACAAAAACAATTTCTTGATCTGTATCATTCTTGGAACCTGACCTTTTGGGAAAAAAAAAACCTTTACCCAACCAAATTTCTTGATCTGTATGAATCTTGGAAAGAAAGTTGACCCCAATATCATCTTCGTATAGATTCTTTACAGAGTCTGGAGGTGTATTGGCTACTGTACTTCTCCACCTGTTCAGAAAGCCAATGCTCCTAGTTAATTACTATAGTTTCTGCTGTTATATAATTATTTGAAACTTGGACAAACTTACACAATGGTGAACGCGATAAATGCATTAAAGACATTTTATTATATCTCACTTCTATTGGGTCATACATAGACACAACACATCCACACACACATACCTACACACACATGTATACTGTATATATATATATATATATATATGAATATATACACACACACACACACACACATATATATATATATATATATATATGTATATATATATATATATATAGATATATATATTCAATACTTATATATATGTATATACATATATACACACACACATATATATATATATATATAAATATACATATATATATATATATATATATATATACATATATAAATATTATATATACAGTATATATATATATATACATACATATATATATATACATATATATATATATATATATGTGTGTGTATATATAACCTTCATATATATATATATATATATATATACATATATATATATACGTAAAAATCATAAGGAAACGTGATTTTGAGATACAAAAGTACCAGAAGGAAAATGAAAATAGAATATATAAAATTAAGTCCTTTCTAGTTTTGTGATACTTCTTCAGAGGCCTGATTTATCTAACGAAGTACTCTTTATATTTTACAAGGCACAGTGAACGTATGGACATACATACGTATAGTAATACTTACTTTGTCTTGTTTTTGAAGTGATAATTATTAGTGATATGGTTTTTTTAGTATGGCTGTTTTTCATGTAATTGAATTGGTTATAATAAATATAAATTTGGGGAATACGTCTTTTTTAAATGTCCCATTTGTTTGAGACAATTGTCAGTAAGATAGATTTAAGGGAGAATCTTAATATGTCATTGCACTCGGTAGTGTCTTCACCTTTGACGGATTCTGTCTTCAGAATCTGTTAGGTAAATATTACTCTCTGTTTGATGTTGTTGACATCCTAAGATGAGTTCCTTCATCACACACACACACACACACACACACACACACAAAGTAATTCTCTCCAGTGACTTGTCCAAATCAATTAATCTTCTATCCTTTCTCCCATGGTTATTCAATTTCATATCCTATTCATGTTTATTAAAAGGAGTCATATGGATGTGAATCTATTTTTTTTATGTGCCAGATTATTTTCCATTCATAAATGGAAAATTTAGGATATTTATATTGCTGTGTTTTGGTATAGATTCTCAGAATCCTATTTTGTCAATTAATCTGAAAATACTAAGAATACTTTATCATAGTAAAAACTTCATCAGAGGACCTCTGTTGATTTTCACCATCAAAATATTGAAAGGGTAAAGGGCTTCTGT
>NW_027168876.1:32500-35000 GCF_036898095.1 Palaemon carinicauda | reverse complement strand
TTCATGACATTGCATTTACACCTTCCGGGAGATGAAGAAATACTCTTTTGTCATTTATATCATTCAAATGTTGAATAAAAATTCATTGTAGACTCACGCCACATTAAAATTTATAATTATAACAAAGATTCAACGTAGAAATTATACAGTTCTTTTAGGTTATATGCCAGATGGTCTATGATATATCCTCATGGTTGTGTCTGTCATAATATCCATATGTATTATTAAACCATTATATAAACAGCTATTCAGTATTTTTAGATCGAAAGAAACATCTGGAAAAATGAGAATCTTAGTTAAATATTGGATGTTCTTGGACAAGTTTAAACCTAAAAGAATCGTCTTGTTGACCTTTGTCGCCATTTGCCAGTCATGGTGGCCAACCTTAATTTCACCCTAATGGTGGGAAATCAATGTAGAATTAGAGATTTATGGAAATTTTAACATAATAATGCTGTTGGTACTAAAATATAGCTTTTATTCTTTATTCGAATACGGTTTTATAAATTATATTTAACCAGCAAATAACAAGAAAACCAAAATCTCAATTGGCCATTCTGTTTCTTCTTCGCTCACTGATTACCAAATGAGCGTCTATGTTTACTTTTTAAAATCGTTGACGAGGTTTTGAATAAACTGTTGAGAAGGATGGGCTATTTAGAATAAGTTAATAATGTACAGAGCATTGTTGGGACATCAGTCTTCTAATAATTAATATAGCTTTGTTATTAGGATAAATAGATTCTCCGGTCAATCTGTTTCTTTTTTGATCGTTCATTACCAAATGAGCGTCTGTGTTTCCTTTGTAAAACCGTTGACAGGGTTTTAAATTGACTGTTGGTAATGTTGAGATATTTCTAACTAAGTAGTAAGGTTCATATTATTGCTGGAACATAATTCTAGTTATAATTAATAAAGCCTTGTAATTAAGATAAAATAGATTCTCCGTTGGATGAAGAGCTATTTGGAACTATTGTCTATCTTTTCCACAGCGCCAATAGATGGCCTCAGTGATGCCTTTTTGGATAAAAATAATGAACTTCGCTAAGGACCCCGTGGTCGCTTTTGCAGGCTTTTTTGAGGGGGAGGAAATGAGGAGGGAGGGAGGAGGGAGATGGAAGGGAGCAGATTTAGTTAGTGTACACACTCTGCCGTTGGAGAAGGTAAACTAGCTAACAGCAATACATCTTAAAGTAGCAATAAGTTTGTCTTTCAAATATTGTATCTTGAACTACGGGATTTGGGTCACAAAGGAACCCTGTAAAAAGGGGTATTTTCCTTTGCAGTGTTAAACTTATTCGATCTCGCATTGATTTAGTCAATTAATCAACTTGGCGTTGCTCTTGTCAATAGCTATTACAGAACTTGCAACGAATATTCATATGATGAATTTGTGATATAAGTATCTCTTCGTAGTTTATTAATGACAGATCTATTTTAGAGTTGTTACTGATCTTAAGATATTTTATAGTCGTCGTTCATTACTTATCATATAGTTTATTTCTGTCTTTATTTCCTTTCCACACAAGGTTATTTATCTTTGTTGGATTCCTTTGGTTTGAGCATCATGCTTTTCCATCTTGGGTTGTAGCTTAGAAATATTAATGATGATAATAATAATAATAATAATAATAATAATAATAAACCTGAGATTAAAAACATACCACATCCTCTTTCCTTACTTTTTGGAATTGTTACTGATCTTGAGATATTTTGTATTCTTTATTCATTAGTAATTCATATAGTATATTTCTTTCCTTATTTCCTTTCCCACACAAGGCTATTTATCCCTGTTGGATCCCTTTGGTTTTAGCATCCTGGCTTAGAAAATAATAATAATAATAATAATAATAATCCTACGATTAATATGTAGTAAGTTGGCCAGGGCACCAGCCACCTGTTGAGATACTACTGCTAGAAGGTTATGGGGTTCATTGACTGGCAGACAGTACTACATTGGATCCATTATTCTGGTTACGGTTCACTTTCCCTTTACCAACACATACACCGAATAGCCTGGCTTATTCTTTCCAGATTTTCCTTTGTCCTCATACACCTGGTAACACTGAGATTACTAAAAAATTCTTTTTTTCGCCTAAGGCGTTTACTACTGCACTGTTAATTATTCAGTTGTTACTTTCTTCTTCGTAAGGGTAGAAGAGAGTCTTTAGCTGTAGTAAGCAGCTCTTCTAGGAGAATGACACTCCAAAATCAAACCATTGTCTTCTAATCTTGGGTAGTTCCATAGCCTCTGTACCAAGGTCTTCCACAGTTTAGGGGTAGAGTTCTGTTGCTTGAGAGTACACGCGGGCACACTATTATATCTTATTTTTCTTCCCTTTGTTTTGTTGAAGTTTTTATAGTTTATACAGGATTATATTTTATTTTAATGGTATTATTGTTCTTAAAACATTTTATTTATCCTTGTTTCCTTTCCTCACTGTTCTTTTTTCCTGTTGGGGCTCCGTGGCTTATAGCATCCTGCTTTTTCAAAAGGGTT
>NW_027168876.1:12500-22500 GCF_036898095.1 Palaemon carinicauda | reverse complement strand
GAAATGATTTTATTATTTGGGGAATCTAATTATTGAAATTTTAGTTTTTCCTACATGTTTTGATTTATATATTTGGAAAATATCCCTTTCATGATTTAGGAATTAATATTTTAATGCTCCAATTAGATACATGTTTTGAATTATATATTTGAAATATTTGAATAATATCCCATTCACGATTTAGAAATTAACATTTTAATGCCCCAAATAGATACATGTTTTGATCTATATATTTGAAATATTCGAAAAATATTCCCTTCATGATTTAAAAATTAATATTTCAATGCCCAAAATAGATAAATGTTTTGATTTATATATTTGAAATATTTGAAAAATAATCCCTTCATGATTTATATATTAATATTTTAATGCCCCAAATAGATACATGTTTGATTTATATATTTGAAATATTTGAAAAATATTCCCTTCATGATTTATATATTAATATTTTAATGCCCCAAATATATACATGTTTTGATTTATATATTTGAAATATTTGAAAAATATTCCCTTCATGATTTATATATTAATATTTTAATGCCCCAAATAGATACATGTTTTGATTTATATATTTGAAATATTTGAAAAATATTCCCTTCACGATTTAGAAATTAATATTTTAATGCCCCAATTAAAAAATGCAACTTGAGTTACTATAAGAATTTTTTGTTTGGGTAGTCTGATTTTTATTTATATAACTAAGCAAGCTTAGAAGTTGCAATATCAGTTTGTTTACCTGTTCTGGAATTAGGGACTCGATAAAAAAAAAGGAAAAGCCCCTTCAATAACTAAATTTTTTATACCCAACCCCATGAATATGTCTTGAGATACTGTAAGGTTTTTTTTTTTTATTTAGGGACTTTGGATATTGCCTAAATTGCAGACAATCTTTGTCAAGTTAAAATTCCAGTTTCTTTACATGTTTCAGATTCAGAGATTTGAAAAATAAAATTAAATCCCCTTAACGACCAAAAAATAAAATTAAATCCCCTTCACGATATAAAAGTAAAATTGAAGCCCCTTCACGATCCAGAAAAAAAATTAAATCCCCTTCATGTTCAAAAATAAAGTTAAATCCCCTTCACGATCTAAAGATAGAATTAAATCCCCTTCACGATCTGAAAAATAAAATTAAATCCCCTTCACGATTTAAAAATAAAATTAAATCCCCTTCACGATATAAAGATAAAAATAGATCCCCTTCACGATCTAAAAATAAAATTAAATCCCCTTCACGATCTAAAGATAGAATTAAATCCTCTTCACAATTTAAAAATGAAATTAAATCCCCTTCACGATCTAAAAATAAAATCAAATCCCCTTCACGATCTAAAAATAAAATTGAATCCCCTTCACGATCTGAAAATAAAATTAAATCCCGTTCACTACCTGAAAATAAAATGAAATCCCCTTCATGATCTAAAAGTAAAATTAAATCCCCTTTACGATCTAAAAATAAAAATAAATCCCCTTCACGATCTAAAGATAAAATTAAATCCCCTTCACGATCTAAAGATGAAATTAAATCCACTTCACGATATAAAAATAAAATTAAATCCCCTTCACGATCTAAAAATAAAATTAAATCCCCTTCACGATCTGAAAATAAAATTAAATCCCGTTCACTACCTGAAAATAAAATGAAATCCCCTTCATGATCTAAAAGTAAAATTAAATCCCCTTTACGATCTAAAAATAAAAATAAATCCCCTTCACGATCTAAAGATAAAATTAAATCCCCTTCACGATCTAAAGATGAAATTAAATCCACTTCACGATATAAAAATAAAATTAAATCCCCTTCACGATCTAAAAATAAAATTAAATCCCCTTCACGATCTAAAAGTGAAACTAAATCCCCTTCACGAACTAAAAGTAAAATTGAATCCCCTTTACGATCTGAAAGTAAAATAAACCCCCTACATGATCTAAAAATAAAAATAAATCCCCTTCACGATCTAAAAGTAAAATTAAATCCCCTTCACGATCTAAAGATAGAATTAAATCCCCTTCACGATCTAAAAGTAAAATTAAATCCCCTTTACGATCTGAAAGTAAAATAAACCCCCTACATGATCTAAAAATAAAAATAAATCCCCTTCACGATCTAAAAGTAAAATTAAAGTCGGCCATTGGTGGATCTCTTTGCCCCTCCCCCACGCACATCTTGCCTCATCATCACCAAGCCACGCCCACTCCAGCACCAGCTCCGCCCAATTATTATGATTCTATTAAATATTCCATGTGAAGTGTCCTTGTCCTAGTTATTTAAAATAAAATGTTTTTTTTTTTCTTTTGTACGTTGTCATTTATTTTGCTAGTTTTTTTGCAAGATTGTTGACGTGTGTTAAAACTTGTGTAAATAGCTGTAGATTAGTATTAAAATTTTTCTTTAAGAAAATCAACTTCAAATCTTGATTAATAATAACTTTTTTGAAGGTACAGTTTTGCCTAAAAATGGAATTGTTCAGATTTGGAAGTTATATCAATAAATCAGAAAAAAATTAAAAATTTTCAGAATCTCCAAATTTTTTGTATTTAGAAATATTTATGAATAACAGTTTCTTCACATACGAATTAATAAATATATAATGGAGAGATAATAGATAAAGAATATATAATTAAATAAATAGATTAATAAACCAAAAAAAGAATCAAATTTTTTTTCTGAACAGTTTCATCATCCCTTTAAGATCATAAGGCAAAACATGCACCTGGAGGACTATGGTTCCAACAATGTTCTATGGACCGACACCAAGTTTATCAATTGTGTACTGAAGCACCTTTGAAAATCCTTGCTGGGAACAGTGCAATATGTCGGAACTCTCAAGGAAGACGCAGGTCTTAAAGAGATTCTAGAAAAAAAAAACCTTTCCAGTAGTCTTGTACATCAATCATATCTGATTTAACTTTATAATTTGGTTCATTTGGTCATAATAGCCCAGTTTCTTATCTGGGTAGAAAAAAACAAACAGTTTCTCGTACAAATGTAACCCAAAGTCAGCTGTAACCAGGACCCACTCTAAGGGTCCTCTCTGTAAAAAAGCAAGTTTTTACTGGGTAAGAAAAGAGCAGTTTTTCGTACAAATCTAACCCAAAGTCATCTGTAACCAAGACCCACTGTAAGAGTCCCTGTCTGTAAAAAAAAAAAAAGCAAATATTTAATATTGTTCTCCTAATTCGTACTAATTTAACCACAGTCAGCTGTAACCAAGACTCACTGTAAGGGTCCTGTCTGTAAAAAAGGCAAATATCTAATATTGTTCTCCTAATTCTGCATCAATCATATCTGATTTACCTCAATATACAATTCTTCTGGTCATAATAACCCAGTTGCTTCTTTGGGTAGAAAAGAACAGTTTTTTCGTACAAATTTAACCCACTGTCAGCTGTAACAGAACAAGTCTGCAAGTCTTCTGTGTTGTTCTCCCAATTCTGAAGTAAGACCAACTTTAAAAATAAAATAACTTTAAATTGATAGGCCAACTTTTCTTATTTTATATCCTTACTAAATGGACTGATGGAAAATGCAGCTAGTCGTCCAAAGATTGTAAATAGTGGCTTAGATATTTTTTTTCTCAGATCTAAGCTACTTTCAGGGTACTTCTTAGAGAATCAATGGAATGTCAAAACTTAGGAAACCAATATTTCCTTTTGTACCCTTGTTAGATACTTGATGTAGTACGCTGTTGCATTTAAGAAACATCTGTATTTTTATATTGTTTTACTGTTTTATGAGAATAAATGCTGTTTTTAATGATGTTGGCATGAATACTGCAGTACCATGCTTGGTCTTTAGTCCCTGTGTTGTGATTTTCACAAGAGATCTCTAGGAGTTTGACCAGTATCACCAATAATATGCTTTTTGGTAGATAATATAAGATAGATTATAGTACTTGCATATATGTATACTCTATCCACTCCGAGAAGATACATTTATCACTGCTGCATAAATCAAATATGTCAGCAAATGACACCCTGTTGAAAAACAATAGTTCAATTTGATATTAGACACTTAAGATATGATCAGCATATGACACCCTGTTGAAAAACAACAATAGTTCAATTTGATATTAGACACTAAGATATGATCAGCAAATGACACCCTGTTGAAAAACAACAATAGTTCAATTTGATATTAGACACTAAGGTGTGATCAGCAAGATGACACCCTGTTGAAAAAACAACAATAGTTTAATTTGATATTAGACACTTAAGATGTGATCAGCAAATGACACCCTGTTGAAAAACAACAATAGTTCAATTTGATATTAGATAAGTAAGATATGATCAGCAAATGACACCCTGTTGAAAAACAACAATAGTTCAATTTGATATTAGACACTAAGATATGATCAGCAAATGACACCCTGTTGAAAAACATCAATAGTTCAATTTGATATTAGACATAAGATATGAAAAAAAATATTCATATTTTATAACTCCACGTCATTAAGATACTCAATCTCCTAAGATTTCATGTTTCTCTTTATATCTATTTGAATAATGATGATAAATTATGATAAAGATTTCAATTCTGATATGACATATACGATAAGGGTAAAAGATATGGTTATTAAACATGATTAAGTAATTGTTTATCTATTGCTGGACTTAACAATCAGTTATGAAAAGTAAGAGAATAACAACATCTTTATGTGGATAACAATAGATTTATGATCAAATAAATCTTTGATTTGAAATTAAATATTCTTAACAATTATGAAAAAATTATAAGCAATTTTGTATTCTATACAAAAAGGATTATCTGGAATTTCTCTCTCTCTCTCTCTCTCTCTCTCTCTCTCTCTCTCTCTCTCTCTCTCTCTCTCTCTCTCTTCTTCTTCTTCTTCTCATAGAGCAGTTTGGAGGAACGTTCTCTCTCTCTTCTTCTTCTTCTTCTTCTTCATCTTCTTCTCATAGAGCAGTTTGGAGGAACGTTCTCTCTCTCTCTCTCTCTCTCTCTCTCTCTCTCTCTCTCTCTCCTTCTTTTTCTTCTTCTCATCAAGCAGTTTGTAGGAACGTTCTCTCTCTCTCTCTCTCTCTCTCTCTCTCTCTCTCTCTCTCTCTCTCTCTCTCTCTCTCTCTCTCTTCTTCTTCTTCTTCTTCTTCTTCTTCTTCTTATCAAGCTTTATGGAAGATCGTTCTCTCTCTCTCTCTCTCTCTCTCTCTCTCTCTCTCTCTCTCTCTCTCTTTTCTGCTTCTTCTTCTTCTTCTTATCAAGCAGTATGAAAGAACGTTGTGTGAATCTATAGGTTAATGATTAAAAAAAAAAAATTTGTCTTCTTTGCTTCGCCATGTCGAAGACCGCTCTATAGCCAAGAAATGCACCAAGGCTATAAGAGCTAGTCAAACTTTGTTTTCTACCCTCTCTTAGATTACCGTTATTCGCTGACGAGGCAAGGAAGCGCTTGTATAGATATTTAAGTTATTGCTCTTACTCGTTAGGTTTCATTAATATGAAAAAAAACTTTTTCAAAATATGTTCTATTCACTCAGCGAGAGGTTGTAAACAATCTATAACTTTATAACTTTCAAAAATAAAAGTTGTTTAGGATGACTTCTTAGCTTTTTTTTTTTTATATAATTAGCCATTGGAATTATATACATGACTATTATCTATTGTTTTTATTATGTTTCTTCTGAAGGAAAAATTTATGATTTTTTTAGTTTTTCTTTGTATAAAATTACTTTTTTTGAAAAAAAGTTATCTGTGTATTAATTATAATTTTGTCTACATTTTTTTTTATTGAGCAAAATTACCTTCTAGAAAAAGTTTGTATACCTTTTTTAATCAAATGTAATTCTGTCTACTTCTCTGTGTATCAATTGTAATTTTATCTACTATTTTATCTATCAATTGGAATTTTGTCTACTTTTTTTGTCTATCAATTGTAATTTTGACTACTTTTTGTTCAGTCAAATGTAATTTTGTCTACTTTTGATCTACTAATTGTAATTTTGCCTACTTTTTTAGTCTATCAATTGTAATTTTGTCTACTTTTTTTTTGTCAATCAATTGTAATTTTGTCTACTTTTTATCTATAAATTGTAATTTTAACTACTTTTTGTCTATCAATTCTAATTTTATCTATTTTTTATCTATCAATTGTAATTTTGTCTACTTTTTATCTATCAATTGTAATTTTATCTACTTTTTATCTACCAATTGTAATTTTATCTACTTTTTTTATCAATCAATTGTAATTTTATCTACTTTTTTGTCTATCAATAGTAATTTCAATGGCGTGAAATTAATCTTCAAACACTAAACGAAGACAAATACTCGCAAAGGTTCAAACAATGTTTATGAATATCACATAAAAACTAAAAAACAAATAAAATATTCAATAAAGTCCAAAAATTTGGTTTTAATATATCCTTTTTTTAATGAGTTGTTTATTAAGATTATTATAAATCCAAACTAGAATAGTACAGGAGCTCCTCAATTTATAATCTTAATTGGTTCCAAGAAGCTGTTTGTAAATTGAATATCTTAAAGCTTCGGCCTTATGTAGGCTTATGATTTCGAGCTATAGTTTTTTAACGAGTTATATATTAAGATTATTATAAATCCAAACTAGAATAGTACAGGAGCTCCTCAATTTATAATCTTAATTGGTTCCAAGAAGCTGTTTGTAAATTGAATATCTTAAAGCTTCGGCCTTATGTAGGCTTATGATTTCGAGCTATAGTTTTTTAACGAGTTATATATTAAGATTATTATAAATCCAAACTAGAATAGGACAAAAGATCCTCAATTTATAATCTTCATTGGTTTCAATAAGCTGTTTGTAAATTGAATTTTTTAAAATTTTTGGCCTTGTGTAGGCCTATGATATAAATCATATTTTTTAAAAGTTTTGGCCTTGAATAGACTTATGATATCCAGCCATAAAAGTCAATAAATGTTATTATTATTATTATTATTATTATTATTATTATCATTATTATTATTACTATTATTATTACTTGCTAAGCCACAACCCTAGTTGGAAAAGCAAGATGCTATAAGCCCAGGGGCTCCAATAGGGAAAAATAGCCCAGTAAGGAAAGGAAATAAGGAAATTAAATGATGAGAGTAAATTAACAATATATCATTCTAAAAATAGTGACAACGTCAAAACATATATGTCTTATATAAACTATTAACAACGTCAAAAACAGATATGTCATATATAAACTATAAAAAGACTCATGTCAGCCTGGTCGACATTATTATTATTGTAATATTATAATATTATAATATCATTATTATTATTATTATTATTATTATTATTATTATTATTATTACTTGCTAAGCCCCAACCCTAGTTGGAAAAGCAAGATGCTATAATCCCAGGGTCTCCAACAGGGAAAATAGCTCAGTGAGGAAAGGAAACAAGGATAAATAGAATATTTCAAGAAGAGCAACAATATTAAAATAAATATCACTTGATAAACTATAAAAACTTTAACAAAACAAGAGGAAGAGGAATAAGATACAAGATAGAACAGTGTGCCTGAGCATACCCTCAAGCAAGAGAACCATAGCTAGAGTCTCTTCTACCCTAACAATGAGGAAAGTGGCCACTGAACAATTACAGTGCAGTTTATATATATATATATATATATATATATATATATATATATATATATATATATATATATATATATATATATATATATATATATATATATATATATATATATATATACATACATATATATATATATATATATATATATATATATATACATACATATATATATATATATATATATATATATATATATATATATATATATATATATATATATATATATATATATATAATTTATATATTGTTATTATTACTATTATTATTATTATTATTTACTAGATAAACTACAACCCTAGTTGGAAAAGCAATATGCTATAAGCCTAAGGGCTCCAACAAGGAAAAATGGCCCAGTGAGAAAAGGAAACAAGGGAATAAATAAACTACAAAAGAAGTACTATTAATTGAAATTAAATATTTCAAGATCATTAAAAACATTGAATTAGATCTATCATATATAAACTATAAAAACTTCATAAAAACATAAATAGTTACAGATGGTTTCAGATTATTGGAACCTAGATATATGCCTACTGTAGGCTCTAGAGCCTTTAAATATGCGGCCCCGAGACTATATAATAAGCTCCCGCTAGACATTTGAAAGACTGAAGATATTAAGGCTTTCAAGAGGAAACTGAAGACTTTCTTGTTCTCTAAGTGTTTCGATAATGTGGATTTAACAATAACCGAGCAATATGTGATGTAAAATGTTGAATGCTCTCGAAAGAACATGATAAAATTAATGTGGAGGTCCTGTAGAGAGTAGGGTTCCCTTCCTGTACAATGTTAAAAGTGTGCATTAAAAAAGGGTAAATGTCTGGCAACATTCAAGGATTTTTACCATGTTCTAAACAGATATATTGACGCAAACAAGTGATATTACGGTCACCAACCAGTAAAAGATAATACCAAAGTACGGTAAAAATTACGGTCGCTTGTATTTTACTGACGTAAAGGAGTGATATTACGGTCACCAACCCGTAAAGTATATTAACAAAATAAGGTAAAATTACGATGGCCTGTATTTTACTGAAATACGGCTGAGAACAGCATAGTTTTACGGAGAATTTCAGATTAAAATAATGTTTTTTTAAACAGTGCATAGGACCAGAAAAAAACACCCTCAAAGTAAAGTAAGAATTCGTCCCAATATCTTGCAAATCCTTAAGATAGTTTTAAATAGGACCCACTAAGTGGGTCCTGGATTTACGGGCGCCGCCCTAGCGCAAGAGCCCGTGTTTTGCTATAGGCAAGGCGTTCTTAAACGAACAAACGAACGGGTCCTAGTTTTATGTATCTATGCAATTCTAGAAATCTGAATATTTGCGAGTGCCAATGTTCAAGATGAGAAAACTCTAGTTCTAGAGGTCCTCGCATCCTAGTTAGTTAGTCGGTGATTTATTTTGCAAAGTGCAAGGCACGGGCTCTTGATGATAACCGGACCGTAGTTTGCAATGCAATCGATTTAGGATAAACGTTCTAGAGTTGGTTTAAAATATATACACACGCACATACACACACACGCAGATTAGTTCTCCAAGCTTTCAACTGGGCTCCACAAGGCACTAGAAGAGTTGGAAGACCCAGGCCTACATGGCTGAGGACTATGAAACATAAACTAGGAGATAAGGAATGGAGAAGTATTGATTCAAAAGCTCAATGTAGAGACGACTGGAGAAATCTAATCGAGACCCTTTGCATCAATAGGCGTGGGAGGAGATGATTATGTATATATATATATATATATATATATATATATATATATATATATATATATATATATATATATATATATATATATATATGTATATATACATATATAAATTTATATATATATACATGTATATATACATATATACATATATATGTATGTATATATACATACATATATATGTATATATATACATATATATACATATATACCTATGTATACATATATATACACACACATATATATATATATATATATATATATATATATATATATATATGTAAATATATATATGTAAATACATATATATATATATATATATATATATATATATATATATATATATATATGAATATATATATGTAAATACATATATATATATATATATATATATATATATATATATATATATATATATATATATATATATATATACATATAAGGAAAAAAATAATTTCATGGAAACAGGGAAAACCAAAGATGGAATTAAAACCCTACATAAAGATAATAAAATATTTATCTACAAAATGAAGACCAATTTATTTTCGTTGTCTATAAGCACTTAAACAGCATAATTTAAAACAACCAGTACATTTAACAAACAACCATTTAGCCCAATTAGCGAATAATCCTGACGAAACGACCCCTAACTGACTTGAGACTCCTTGAATCCTTTTCCACCTGTCAGTATTCGGTAGACTGAGTGAGG
>NW_027168875.1:42500-53366 GCF_036898095.1 Palaemon carinicauda | reverse complement strand
GGAGACTATCTCTACCTCTTCGTAATGTGTTTTCCCACTCTTTAAGGCTTACCTCTTTGGTTATTACTTTAACGAACATGTACAGTCACCATGCCTCATGTTTTCAACACTAACCGGGGAGGAAAGAAATTTATGGATGACATGAACTATATATATGGGAAACATAAACAAAATGCTCACCGATCCAAGACTTACTGGATATGTGAAATCAAGCTTACGGAATTACGGCCAGAATGAACCACGTAACCATCATGATGGATTTTTAAAGAGCACATGTTAATAGCTTCAAATCTGTTTTTTTAGTGCTTCCGTTTCATTTTGTCTTTTTCATTTACCTCAAATTGTTTACAGAAAAGTGTGTGAAATTGGCTTTTAAGAGAGGTACCATCATGACGATGAGTTCTGCATTAAAATAAGATGGTTTCCATCGTTAGCATTTCTTCCCCCTTATGATGTACTTGATGGATTCGAAGAACTTGTTAACGATGACGATCTTCCTCAAGACCTAATGTCTTGTTTTGAAATATCGTACATAGGATGTTTTCGAGGTAGAGGAGTTAGAAAATGCAGAACATCTCCTTTGTTCCCTATAAATAGTTGAAATGTACACTTAAGAACGGAATCCAAGATGCCTTGCACAAATAAACATTTCGAGGACTATCACAATGCCCTGCAAAGCTCTTTAAGTTGTACCCATTCAAATATATGGAAGTTAATTACTGCCTTAAAAAAAAAAAGAAGAGCACTTGTCCCAAATGAAAAAGATTCAATTTGATTGTGGCGACATCTGTGAGAAAAAGAAGACGTATAAAGATATAAACAAACGACTGCAGACAATCATTGAGCGATACAGCGACCAAAATAAAGTGCAGTTCTTAAAAGCGATATCTAAAAACTTGCATCATTATTAAATTTTCTTATCTTCAATGATTCTAATTATTGTATATAATCTTATATCATACTTTGCTATGATTACATTTTATCCATTTTAAATATTACATACATGATTTGTATCAATAATATATGTTAACATGGCATTTAATATTATTCATTTTCCTCCATTTTTAGTTAATGAATATCTAGGTGTTTTTCTTAAAATAAAGTAGAACTTTATTTCTTAAATAAAAATCATATAGACACTAAAAAAGTTAATGTATATATGCTTGTTTTTTTTTAAATCTATATTTCTTGAATAAAAATCATATATTCGATGAATAAAAAAAAGAGTGGTAGTGAAATTACCGAGGATCAAATTGAACGGGAGTCAAATTACCGGAGACAAATTACCTGGAGTTAAATTTTCCAACTAGGGTTGTAGCTTAGCAAGTAATAATAATAATAACAATATGATTATATATATATATATATATATATATATATATATATATATAATTCTATATCAAAATGTATACACTGTATAAGTGTATAATATGTATATATATATATATATATATATATATATATATATATATAGATATATACAGTATATATATATATATATATATATATATATATATATATATATATATATATATATATACAGTATATATATATATATATATATATATATATATATATATATATATATATATATATATATATATATATATATATATATATATATATATATATATATATATATATACTGTATAAGTAAATATGATAATATATGTGTATGTGTATGTGTATATATAAATATATACATATATATATATATATATTTATGTATATATACAAATATATATAATTGATAGCATAAATTCGATAAAATAATAGGTGTTACAATAGACCTTAATCGTCCCAAAGCTCTTTCCTTGATACAGCTGGATCCCAATTTGTAGTTAACTCGATATAGCTAACTCTTGGAATGTGAATTATCGTCTATGTTATTGTACATCCATTTAGAATGTGAAGAACATTAATTCGGAAAAGATCATTATTGTTGATAATGAAATTTTGATCCCTTAGATAAATACATCATAAGCATTTTACCAAAATTCACGAAATAGAAAGCCGTTGAAAGAGGATTATGTCAAGGTGACAGAATTAGTCACGAGCAACGAATGTAAATGTTATGGAAATACTTTTTTATTCAAATGAGTTATTCATCAAATCTATGATTAGAGATTAATTATGAATGTTTGATATGTAATGTGAAGAGCTAAAACTCGTTCATTAATATCTCATAAAAATAATGGAAAACACAGTAATAGAATATCAGTACTTTATCCAGGAAAGCTGCATATATTCCATCTTGAGAAATAACTCTAATTAGACATCTATGACAATATTTCTTTTAGGTTTTTTATCTAAAAGAGTAAAATTTTCTTTTTTGTTTTTGTGTTTCAAAATGAGCAGCAGAAAAAAAAAAACTTAGACATCGACGCTTATTTGAAATACTCAAGAAAACAGAGACGTCATATTGACAGATGTTCAAACCTTACACAGACGTAATCTGAAAAGTAGTATTATGATTTGAGATAATAAATCATCTCTACGTGAAAATAAATAATAAAAATCAACTATTGATATATTTTTCATTTATAAATCCTGATTAATGCGACTTTTCTCCAAAACTGGGCCACATAATCCTTTCTTGGAATAGGAGATTAGGATTTCTTGCGAAGATAGATACAACTTTGAAATGAATATATAGAAAGACAATCACTGGATTGAAAGCAACATGAAACCTTGAGTTACAAGTTTGACATTCTCATTACTTTATAGCAGAGATCACTGTATTTCTGCAGAAAATGGTATTTACCTTTTCAAATGAGTGGACTCTTATTCTTGCCCGGAGGGATGTAATTCTTCTAAATATATCGGACAGTACTACATTGGATCCTTCTCTCTGGTTACGGTTCCTTTTCCCTTTGCCTACACACACACACTCACCGAATAGTCTGGCCTATTCTTTACACATTCTCCTCTGTCCTCATACACCTGACAACACTGAGATTATCAAACAATTCTTCTTACATCACTGTAATTGTTCAATGACAACTTTTCTCTGTGTAAGGGTAGAAGAGACTCTTTAGCTATGGTAAGCAGCTCTTCTATGAGAAGGACACTCCAAAATCAAACCGTTGTTCTCTAATCTTGGGTAGTGCCATATTCTCTGTACCATGGTCTTCCATTGTCTTTTGGGTTAGAGTTCTCTTGCTTGAGGTACACTTGGGCACACTGTTTTATCTTGTTTCTCTTCCTCTTTGTTTGTTAAAATTTTGATAGTTTATATAGGAGATATTTACTTTAATCTTGTTGCTCTTCTTAAAATATTTTCTTTTTCTTTATTTCCTTTCCTCACTGAGCTATTTTCCCTGTTGGAGCCCTGGGCTTACAGCATCTTGCTTTTCCAACTAAGGTTGTAGCTTAGCAAGTAATAGTAATAATAACAATAATAATAATAATAATAATAATAATAATAATAATAATAATAATACACCGCATGTAGGCCTGCTATCGGAGAGAGATTCCGCATGCACATACATACTGGGTCAATGAAATCTTCTTTGGAATCTCAAAAGGTTTGCGATAGGTTTTTAGATGTTTTTAAACATGCACGTTCTTTTTTATTACATTTTAGTAACGACAAATGTATATTTTATTAATTTTTTACTGATATCTAATGTATGTTGGATATTTCATTTTGAAAATAAGTATGCATATTTGCAAATTCTAAATATTATGTTTTAACATACAACTATATTTAGTATATGCTTGTGTCTGTACATTATTTCTTTGATTTTGTTAAACACTAACAAATCTTGTTACTCAGGGCTCTATCCAACAAATTTTGTCATGCTTATGGTCAAAGTACACTCTGAAAGCTCGCTGTTGTGTGTAAAAGTTATAAGAAATAATTTAAAGATGGCAATCTATATTCATCTTAGGAACTTGGACTCTGGAAGTGATGAGTGACTAATGGAAAATGGAAAGGACCAAAATTAAAAGATTAAAAGTAAGAAGTCATCTTAAGTTTAACAAAATCTATAAGGTAAATAAACTGCTGCTCACTTCTACTAATAATTAAATATATATATATATATATATATATATATATATATATATATATATATATATATATATATATATATATATATATATATATATACATTATATATATATATATATATATATATATATAAATGTGTGTATGTGTTTGTGTATGTGTGTGTATTAATGCCAGAAAATGGAAAGGAAAAGACTTGATTATATTGTTGATTTCTACAAACACACAAACACACACCAAAACAGACAAGACTCATATATATATATATATATATATATATATATATATATATATATATATGGGCTCAAGCAATGTCGTCCCGATGGAAGTTCCTTCATTAGTAGCTTCCTAGGTTATATGTGACTACAGTGATATATCCCAGAGAATTTACCGAAGGTACCCAGAATTCTAACTCCTGGAGCGAATATCCCTTAACATTCTAAGAAGGGATATCGCGTAAGGACGTAATGGACGTAATGGCACACCTCATAGCAATCTGCACCCCAGATAGAGTTTACGTTCGAGGAGGTGTGGCAAAAATAAAAAGGGGGGCCCTTCAAAGGCCATCCCCGTTCCCTACTACTATCGATAGTACAACAGCGCCATCCCCACGATAGTGACCATTCCTTTTTTTGTAGCGATTTCGCTCGGTGGTATTTTCCTGTGATTGAAATTTTTCGATCGGTTAAAGGATTATTATTATGCTTTCTTCATCTTCTTCCGCCTTCGGAAAGTTGAGTATCGGGTCTTTACTTTGAATATGTTTTAGCTCTTGTTTCTCAATGATATTGAGTATTTATTGTGTTTCTAGAGCTAGGTCATTACTGGAGGCGCCATGGGCGCTGTCGTTCTTAAGCATGCGTTATTTAATTAGCGGAACGACTTCCAGTTTTAAGTAGCCTTATTTAATTCTCGTAATTAATTAGCTATTTAGGCATATTCTTGTGAAGACGTGATTATATGCATAATTTTTTCCTTTTGCCTCTGTCGATCGTATAGTTAGAGTTTCGGTGATTTAGGTAACCGAGAACTCGTCTAGCTTAGTTAGGCTAACCTAGACACTGTCTATACGTTCGATATTCCCCGATTACCTTTATGTTTTATTTTCATTCCATTGGAGACTGATACCTCCTGTAATGTTATGAAACTTCTCACGTCTCTTCGGAGACTTAAAGGTAATCTCTTTCCCTCTGAGTGTAGTCCCAGACTACAACCCTTATGGCCGTGCCTGAATATTATTCAGACATGGCTGACCTGGGGTTTGGTCTCTGCCTATCCCCTTAACCTTTGGTTGTGGATATACCAGCAGGTTTTGGGATTTGGTCAGAATTTCAGAGTATTTAGTCTTATGTCGTTGACCTTTCGACAGGGTGAGTTGGTTGAAGGATACCTTTACTCCCCTGCCGACAAGGTTACTGACAATGGCGGTTAGTCCTCCATAGTCGCTTTGGTTTTGGTAGTATACCATTTCTCCTTGCGACTGAAGACTTGTCTTGTGCCACAGTTCCTTGGGCTGAAAGTAACCCCTTTTAGCCTAAGATAACGTGGCACTGGAATCCTGTTTCTCTTTGTGGGAGGAGGCGCAGTGTCGCCCCCTCCCCTTACTGTGTCGGCAGTCTCTGGGTTGGAGAACTGAGTCTCTCCTGGCACCCGGATTCTGTCGATACCATACAGAAACAGAGTTCCTTTTATAGGTGCTAGGACTGTCAAGTTTGACAGTTCCTTTCACAATTGTTACAGGACCCTTTTCCCCTTCCCCTCACCCCTTTTTAATGGTTTATCCATTGCCTTTAGGCTGACATCCTGCATTCTTTCCTTAACGGTAGAGTGCTGGATGCTGCCAGACTACCTCTCTCATCCTGGCTGACGGCAGGGCATACTGCCGCCTGCCGGCCTGGCCGACAACCAAGATGGCTGCCGACAGTCCTGCCGACAGTCATGGACTGTCGGCAGCTGCCGACTTTGCCGGCGGCTACCGACGTTGTCGGCGGCTGCCGACGTGGCCGGCGGTTGTAGGCATGATAGCCCTTTTTACCGGCCTGGCCGGCAACCAAGATGGCTGCCGACAATCATGGACTGTCACCAGTTGCCGGCCTGGACGGCAGTGGCGCCCATGACGGCTGTAAGTGGTTAGTCCCTTCTGTCCCCGAGGTTCTCAGTCCTCCCTTGGACTGTAGCTATAGGTTCTGTTGCCTTAATGCTGTCGGCAGGGCCGGCAACGCGGCACGCCGACTGTATCAGTACTGTCGGCGGGTTGCTGGCAACAGTACTGTAGCTGTATAGAAGCCTGAATGTTACATTCTCCCCTTCTATTAGAACTTCCTTTCGGTAAAAAGGTAGTCTATTAGACTTTTCTTCCTTAATTACTGTATATAGTTACAGTAAAGGATAGCCCTTTTTTCCATACTGTCTCTCTCTCTGTCTCGCTAGGTCTGCAAGGTATGCAGACATATCCTAGCCAGACCGGCAACATGCCGGATATACTGCTGTATAGGTAATACAGATAGCCAGTATATCTCAGCATAGAATATACTGTAGATAGAAAACTACTATATTTCTTATACTAGTGGTTTTTTCCAATATATATTGGATATCTAATTCGGGCAATTGCTGAGCCTATTCCTATATTGAATGAATATGATTTCCTCAATATCCTGATTAGAAATCAGTTTTAGGATTATCCTGCAATATTAAATATTTCAGGCATTTGTAATACACTCTTATCCTGTAAAGGGTACAGCCCCCTTGTCTTTGAGTCTCCCTGATCAGGAAACTCTATGATTTAATATAGTAGGAAGACTACAGCAAATGACCCGAGTAGGATGTTCATTTATATGTCTTTATTTTTCTGTTCCATCTAGTGCTAGATGGACCCTGCTGTCATATGCTGCCTTGTAGGCAGCATAATGATAAGACTGCATGACATAGGTACAGTAGTCGATATGTTGCAATTTACACTTTTGCAAATTAGAAACTACAGTACCATGTTACAGTAGTTTCTCCTAACTTACCTTGGGTATCATCCAGCGAGTGTTCTGCTGATGCCGTTTATATATTGAAGGAATAATTTCTTCAATAGTCTGATTTGATATCAGTCATCCTGACCCCACAGTATTAAAATTTTTGGGATAGTTAATTGATACTTCTCTACCCTTAAGGGTAAGTAACCCTTCTACTTGGATTTTCTCACAGAGAAAGCTCCATGTAAGTTAATACTGAGGGGATGTAGTAGCATTTGCTCGCGGAGGTATACAGGTATGTATCTCCTACTATCCCTTTATAGCTTCTATCCTAAGCTATTCTGTTGTAGATGACATTTACATGTTGATTATTAAAGTAATAATCCATTATATACTCATTTGGTTTTCCTTTCTTTACAGATGGAACACCAGATACCTTGTACGGCAGTCCACTGCAGAGCCAGGGGTAAGGACTTTTACGGTCATAATACTTGCAGGTTACATGCCCCCTGCAATATTATTTCCGGATCCCTACGAGTTTGGAACCCACAGGGTTGCAATATATGTTTGACATTGATGTCTGAAGGTTTTGATAATCCCGAGTCTACAGAGACTAAGGATATAGCACAGTATAAATTACGTAACTGGGTGAGAGGCTTACAAAAGATCTCTACGGGACCTTTCCTACCTAATGATAGGATGCGTAAGCTATTATTTCCAGAGCTAAGTGAGGAAATAGTAGTGCCTCAGGAGTCAACTACGCTCCCTGATGGCGAGAAAACCTTTGGGATCGAGGACAAGAAGTGCCCTAAGGTAGAAGAGAAATATGTTGTATCGGACTTTCCTCCGCCTTTGCTGGCTAAAGAGTCATCGATGTCAACATCTTTGTCTTTTACCCCTCTATGGGATAATGTGGTACAATTATGTATCCAACTGAAGAATCAGATAGAGAGCTTTAGTAAACAAAGCAAAAAGCGGGAAGTAAAACACAAGATAGAACCTCGTAAAGCTCCTCTTGTTGCTTCCCATGGGTCAGTTAAACAACCCATGAATCAGGACCTTCCTTCATGCTCCTTAACCAATCCCTGGAGGTTTGCGGAGCTGATGTCGATTTCAAATGGCAATCTCTTCATTTCAGAGAAAATAGGTACTGTTCCCTTGGACAAAATCCAATTTTGGCCAAGCTTTGAGGTTTTCCCTAATTGTTGGGTTCGACTGAGGTTCGAACCAAAGACAAGGAAAAGAACGGAACAAAAGGAGGTCATGATTCTTGATCATGATAAGGCACAGACTATCCTTTCGGATAATCTGAAGAAGGCGGGTTATTCAGAGACGACAGTTTTCTCACTGAATAACATACACTCTTCCTTTCTTGCTCCTGCTTCACTCTCCTTCCCCTTTATGGGGAAGGCATTTACTTCTGTTACCAAAGCTGTAGAGGCGGGTGAGTCATGTCCCACACTCGATGAGTGCAAGCCTTTGTCACCAGCTTTTCCCGGACAGGAAAAGGATTGGAAGGAAGTCCATTTGACATTTTCAGTAGGAAAATTAGACAAGGATGTCGCAAGCCGACAATTTAATGTATGTCTCCCTAAATTGTCCGATTTGCTCTTGTTTAATGAGCACGAGTCAAAGGAGAGACTGGCGACATCCCTTTCTCTACAAAACTACATAGAGTTGTGCTCAACTTACGAAAACACCCCCAGACATGCTCAAGGTCTTAGCCAAAATGCATATGGCTACATTGGTAAAGGACCTTTACGCCTTTGTGAAGGCTAGGAGAGCATGTAGAGAGTTTGTGTTTGCTGCTGCAACGGTGAAACACGAAACAAGGAAGCTAATATCTTCCAACATTTGGGGTAAAGACCTCTTCCCACAAGAGGTCATTAAGGAAGTAATTAAGAATGCCGCCATGGAAAACATAAGTCTTCCCCAAAAATGGGGCATTCCCTCAAAGAGAAAATCTTCTGTGGTTGTGGGTCCCCAACCTAAAAAGAAGATCGAAAATACTGGAAATATCTGGGCTGCTCAACAACAGCCCATTATTCTAGTGACCAAGAGGCTACAGGCAGATGGTCAAAAGTCTAAACCTACTGGTAGTTCGAAGCATAAAGACGCTTCGGCTAGGAGGAACATTCCCTCGGTCCAGAGCCTATTCAAGATGAGCCATTGATGGGGAACAGAAATGTCCCTACTATTATCTCCTTACCTTCTCCTACACTTCGAAACCCTCCTGGAGGAGTATACCTGAGAGCTATAGAGCATACAGGTAGTAAGAAAGCTACGGCTCATCGAGTCCCAGGGAAGGCTATTTTGTGTTCACAAGAAGGACTCAAGAAGTCTCTGAGTCATTCTGAACCTGTCGCTACTCAACAAGTTCATAATAATCCGCAAGTTCTGAATGTTAATCCTTCTGAATATATGGACCTTGTTCCAACTATGGGTGTTCGTAGTCTTGTCAGACCTGAAAGGTGTCCTCTGGAGCCTTCCAGTCAACCACACCCCTTCCTCCTGCCTAGGATTCATGTCACGGAGAGTAACATTCATCCTGGAATAGATATGTATCAGACTCACAGGCCTAAGTATCTTCATAGTGATGACCCGGTTCCTGGGTCATCTCAGATGCAAGATATGCTTCTAGAAGTCTCAACTTTCTCCAGCTCTAGGGTTTCGTTGGCTAAAAAAACCATCCAAGCCCTCAGTCACATTAGCCCCTTTTTCCCTCGGGAAGTTAAAAGGAGCTCGCGAGGTCTGTCAGGAGACTCAGCTAATCGATCAGATTCCCAAAATGCCAACAAGGAAAAGTGCTAAACTTTCCCCAGTTCGCAATAGTGACAGACCTAGTGCAAAGTGCACATCGGAAAGATGCATTAAGAGTCTGGAGAAAACATGCATCACACGCTTGAAGAGATAAAAAAAGGCTGAGATTGGTCCCTCTTTAATCGCTTCTTTTACAAAAGTTAAAACACGAAAGTCCCAGAACTCTGCTGGTCCTTTCGTGGGCGGGAAAGCACCCTCCACACAGATCAGACTCCCTACCTCTGAGCTGGTACACCGAAGCGATATTAAGACGTCACAATCGAACGTCTCGTACAGTCTTAGTAATGTTTCCCATCCTTTTCCTGAAGGGATGGCACCTAACAGCAGTTAATTTACATTTGATCCACGATGTGACGGTGGATACTCTATCACGGTCCAAGGCGATAGAGTTGGAATGGTCCATGGACGCAGACATATTCCCTCCCAAATGGGAACAAGTCCCGGAACTGCAGTTTGACCTCTTCATCACGAGCGTCTTCAAGAAACTACCTCGCTAAATAGCCCCATACGAGGTTCCTCTAATGGGTCTGATAGACTAGATGAGGCCAGTCCTAGCTCCGATCCTAGGTATATTTCCAAAGGTTCAGAAATTAACTGCCTTCGGTTTATCACAGAGAACCCAAACCCTTCATTTCATGAATTTCTTGCTCTAGCGGTTAGAAAAAGGTTTGGGATCTCAGAAGGCAATATAGGATTCTTAGAAGAATACAAGGCTAAGTCTACTAAAAGACAATATGAGTCTTCCTGGAAGAAGTGGGTGGAGTTTGTTAAATCAAAAGGACCGAAAGAAATTTCTATGAACTTCTGTCTGTCCTTCTTTGTCCACCTTCATAGCCAGGGGTTGGCGGCCAATACGATAAATACGTGCAAATCGGCCTTGACTAGACCTCTCCTATATGCCTTCCAAGTGGATCTGGCAAATGAGATCTTTAACAAGATTCCGAAAGCATGTGCTAGACTTAGACCTGCAGCACCAACAAAGCCCATCTCTTGGTCTTTGGACAAGGTCTTACATTATGCCTCATCGGATAACAATGTAGATTGTTCTCTTAAGGATCTAACCCAAAAGGTTAT
>NW_027168875.1:30000-37500 GCF_036898095.1 Palaemon carinicauda | reverse complement strand
GAGACCGGTAAGGATGGGTGGGACAGTGATATATACAGTAGTAATACATATATATATATATATATATGTATATATACATATATATATATATATATATAAATATAGATATATAAATATATATATATATATATATGTATATATATATTCATATGTATATATACATTTATATATATATATATATATATATACAGTATATTATATATATATATATATACATATATAAATATATATATATAATCATATATATATATATATATACACATATATATATTTATATATATATATATATATATTTATATATATATATATATATATGTATGTATATATATATTTATATATATATATATATATATATATAGATTCTCTCTCTCTCTCTCTCTCTCTCTCTCTCTCTCTCTCTCAAGTATTTTATTTATTAATAGAAATTCATAGTGAATTACAAAAATTAAAAAAATTCCTCTGACTACTTGCAATGTATTATATAATATTTTCATTTGGCATAACTGAGATTCTATGGGATTTCATCTGTTCATTTATGTTACATTATGTTTTCTTTTCCTCGTGAACGATGTTTAATGACTTAGTTTCAATGAAATTTTTATTAGAATTCTTCTCTGTGTGACAAACATATTTCCTTAGATTAGAGTACTAGTGTAAATGCTGGAAAATTTATAATATTCAATTGACTTAAATAAACGATAAGAGAACTTATATATTTGTGATTTACTCGCTATTTTAGAGGAAGATTCATACCATTATTCCATCGATTTTATGTAATTTGAGATTTCCAATTTCAAGGATGAACATATACGGTATTTAGAGCATATTCAATTCCCTTTAAGTAATTCATAGCTATTTTTATTCATCTTATTCGAGCTTCAGTACATCTAATGAAATAAGTACACAAATTATGTCTTCTAAATTGATCACATTATTATCAATACTCTACTCACTAAGAAATAAACTTCAGGTCAGAAAATCTGACGATATTATCCCTAGAATAAAGCAATTGTTTGTTATGCTAGGTCATTCTACATTCAGTGTGTTTTTAAAAGTACGTAAGACAACAAATTGATTTGTAAATTTTCACTACGTGCATTCGCTACTTTACAATTGCTAAAGAATCTCAGACTTGCTTCAGGAACATCTTCCCTCAAATACCTATAACATTGTAAAAGTCAGCTCCGAGAATGTAACACATTCTAGATCACCATTTCTCGATGTTTTTTTACTAAAAATCTAAGAAGACTGCATGAAAAAATAAATGGCTCTCTACACCTCTTGTTATCTTTACGTAACAGTCTGCTGTGTAGATATATGAAATTCTGCACCATGCAATTTACATTAGATTCTGAAGCCAAGTATAAAATGTTGATACCCATGTACAGAGACCCGTGGTTAATTCTTTACTTATTAATTGCTTTCAGGTATTCAGGATGTGGAGGTGTGTAAATGTGAATGACATCCATTATTCAGATACTGTGAAGGCGTTTTCTCCTCATAGTTTATTCAGTCATTCATCATTAGTAAATTGCGTAGAGAAAAAATTCCAAAATGGACAACTCCGGTTTATATGTATTCAGTGTTTTAGAGTAACCCCAATGGCAAATATAAAAGAGAATAACTCATGCAAATGGTTAATATCAAAGCAAAAAAAGTAACTAGGACTGGTAACTCATTGGTGATAATTTTTACTTCATAGTTTTATTGGTCATAACTTTTAATGATTATATCAAATATATTGCCTAAAGCCAAGTATTGTAGCGCACGTGTTTCATGCAAACTCTTATACTGTAATGCTATTGCTATTTTTTTGTCTCCAACTCTCTCCAGCTCTGATATTAGAAAAACGTGTTTAAGCTTACCATCACATGTTTAACATTGTTGGAATTTTTCTGCAACTATTGCCCTATACTGTTTGTATATCTGCTTGTTATCTTGTATAATTAAGTAACTTACTAACATTCACCTAGCCTTTCTGTTAGACCTTAATAGATGCCGTGTGACAACTGGTGACCACGGAGAATCAGCTACTCGCGGCATTACACTTTCTACGTTGCTGCTCACCAGCCCTGGCGCTTCAATCAACGTCACCACCATAAAACTGCGGCACTTCGCCAGCAATGAAGCTTTTACCTGGTTCTAGTGCGCCAAAGTATAATTATGCATCGAGGACATCCTTAGCTCAAGCAGCAAAGCAAACTATGTCCTCGCGGTGATCTCTGGGTACACTTTCCCAGAAATATCTGATTGATTTTGTGTATAAGTTGATGCCCCAATTGTGTATGACATGTTCAAAACATACCTCCAGGAGCAGTACTCACTATCACCAGCCGCCCGCACAGCCAATCTTTTTCTGCTCTCTCAAGAGCCATTGGGAGACCAAAAGGCTTCACTTGCCCTCAGGGAAAGGACCAGTATCGTTAGCCTCCAGCCTGCTGCAAATGGCTTTCCTCAGGAAGGGAACCTACTTTGGGCCCTTTTGGTACGACAAATACCCGAACCTGTATGCACTGACATAACCTATGTCGAAACCTTGCCAATGAAGGCTGATGACTAAAGTTGAATCCCTCATGGACAGCCATTTCACCACATTCAAGTCCACCATGAACACCTTCACTCCTGATGACAAGGACAACTATTTAACACTGACCGAAGCTGATGTGAATGCAGCAAGACGCAGATGCCCATCCTGTGACATATCGGAGTAGTGACAAAGCCACCCACCACCCACATATGCCACCCCTTTCTAACTCCCCAACCAAAGACCTCAACATCCACTTACCACTACCCATCAATCACAGTTCTGCTACTAACACTCAAGATTCTGTGTTGCTGCAAAGAAATGTGTGGATGGTTGTCAGCGACAAGATAACTTGTAAGTATGCCATTGCTTGTATCGGTGGGCTCCCTGTCACTAATCTTTTTTTTTTACATGATGTAGCTACAGACGTACGGTTTTTGTTAAACACTGGTGCTTGCTGGTCCCTTCTGCCAATGTCATTCTCCAGACACAACATAGGCATTCTAAGCCTACTGACATCCACTAGGTAGTTGGTAACAGATTTGAGAGCACCACCCACTGATACAAGACTATCATTTGGGAGCACCAAAGATCATTGGAAGCTCCTCATTTCTGCCTTAAATTGCTATCAATAGGTTAGAATTTTCCTCCCCATATCCACCTCCTGGTTGATGTGGCACATCAATGTTTGGTCTAAGCAGACTCATAAACATCAGCACCTCTTCAATCCATCCCCTCTGATCTTGCACTCCATATTAGCATGCCCATGAATGCCTACGCCTACCTCCCCACGTCATACCCAGATGTCTTCTGTTCAGAACTTTGCCAAATACACACGCTTCATTCCAAGCACGGTATTTATCACCTTATCAAGATGATGGGGCCCCATGTGTTTGCCAGATTCAGGAGTCTGGCTCCAGATTCTTTGGAAGATGTTAAACAATCCTTCTCTGAAATGGAAGAAATGGGTCTTTGTCAAAAGACTTCAAGCCCATGTTCATCACCCATCAGCCTGCACACTTTTGGGGATTGCAGGTGTCTGAACAAGTCGACAGAACTTGATCATCACCTCTTCCCCTGCAAAGCAAACGTTACCTCCTATTTGCACAAGGTAAATGTGTTCTCTCTTGATCCCTATAAGGGTTATTATCAGGTACCCATAATCCCAGAAGACCTCCCCAAGACCACCACAGATAACCCCTTCCGAATATACACATTCAATTACTCCTCTTTTGGCCTTCGTAATACTAGGGCCTCTTTACAACGACTCATGGATAGCATCTTAAGGGGCCTCCCATTATGTGTGTGTTATGTAGAAGACATTCTTGTGTTCTCCTTCTCTAAATAAGATCACCTCTGTCAACTACCCATTATTTTTGATGACCTACAACAAAAGGGCCCTTAGTTCGGAACGAAAAGTGTAAATTTTGCGCCAATGAAGTATTGTTTTAGTGCACCGCATCACTCCTTAAATTGACCGTCAAAGCCCTGCAAGAATTTTTGGTCATGACAAACTATTATCACCTGTTCCTGCCAACCATTGCCACCACTCTTTTCTCCCTCTACTCCTCCCTCAAGGGCAAGCCAAAAAGAAGCGACCTTCTGCAACGCAAAGAATGCCCCATCAGCGACTGCTGCTCTCACATTTTTCCCGTGCCATATTCCCCACTCCTTTCCACCAATGACAGTGACGTTGCTATTCATGTAGTATTCGAGCAGGTGCTCAATGGCTTTCCATGCCCATTGGCCTTCATCAGTAGAAAGCTGTCCAAGGTTGAACATGTCTGCTCTACTTTCAACCGCCAATTACTGGCGTTGAATTTGGCTGTCCGCTACTTTCGCCACTTAGTAAGTATGCCCTTCGTTATTTGCATGGATCACATACTTCTGGTACATGAATCACTTAAGTCTGATGCCTGGTCCTCCTATCATCACCAACATCTACATCTCTCTCCCATGGCTAAATGCAACTGTATCTTTCAACATGTCCCTAGGAAAATGAATCAAGTTGCTGATGCCCCATCAAGAAACACATTTACCTGGGATTGGATTATAATGCCATGGCTAAAGCTCAACGAAAAGATCCAGAGTATGAAGTATGTTGGGCATCCTGCCCATCCATCTATTGGGAAGACGTCTCCCTCGACAACTCCAACTCCACCCTTCTCTGTGACTGTGAATATCTGCGCTCATGTTCTGACAGGTGTTTCATTTCTTCCATGGCCTTTGACATCCCTCACGCTGATCTACTGCACAGATATTGAAGATGAAGTTCATTTGGAAAACCATTACTAAGGATACTAAGGATTGGGTCCACACCTGTACTTCATGCCAAAACTTGAATGTATGTTGACACACGGATTCGGGAGGGGTCACCTTTTCTGAGCCTCAGCCTTGGTTTGCACATAATCGCGACGATATAGTAGGTCTCCTATTTACATTATAAGGACTCTGTTACCCGTTAATGTCATTGACTGCTCAAGTAGTTGGCCTAAAGGCATCCCCTTACAAACTGCAATGTCTGCTTCATGGTTACTGGCCTGCCTTACTCTCAGGATGAATAGCAAACCCTTACAAACTGCAATGTCTGCCTCATAGTTATTGGCCTTCCTTACTCTCAGGGTGGATAACGAGATTTGGTATACCTGAGCATATTACTTCTGAAAAGGGTACAACTCTCACCTTTAAATTGTAGATATTATTGGCGTATCTCCTGGGCATCACCCTCCATCTGGCAGCCATCTACAACTCTGCAGGTAACGGAATGGTTAAGCATTTTTAAAGCATCCTCAAAGCAGCATATATGTTCCGCGACAATGATTCCAACTGGTTTACCCAGCTTCCCTGGGTCCTCCTTGTAAAAAGGACCAATCCTAAAGAAGCCCTGTATGTCTTGGCAGAAGAAATGGTGCATGGCAACCTGTTGATCATCCCTACCGATTTTTTTCTGCATGCAACTTTTTCCGACTTTCTCCAGTGCCTACATTATGTTGTAGGAAAAATTACTCTATGCCGCCAGACGTACAAGTCTCCAGCCAAGCAACATATTCTCGTGGGCGCCAACACTAGCAAGCCACCACTGACGCTCCTTATACGTGCCCTTTCCTTGTCATCTGTCACAAACCAAAGGCTTTCTCAAATAAAATTCCTGGTAAAGAAGACTAGGTATGCACTGATCACCTAAAGCCTGCTATCTTCTGCAAGATGACCCACCTACAGTTCACCTTTTTACGGTAGGTTGCCCTATTTCACATGCAATTTTTTTTCCGGGGGAGAGCCATGTACCGCACATGTTTCATACACGCTCATACACTAACACTATTGTTTTTTTTTTTTATTTCTCTCTCTCTCCCGAACTGATAATAGATAAACCAGTTTAAGCTTTCCATTGCTCGTTTCTGTTTGTTAGAATGTTTTGTGCTATTATTGTACTTAACCGTTTGTTTATATGCTCATTATCTTGTTGAATAAGGTCACTTACTTGTATTTACCTCGCCTTTCAGTTATTACCTAACAGATACCTCGCGACAGCATTCAGTGTTAGCTTATTTTTCACTGTAGTCAATCATAGCTTTCATCTACGGCTTATAATAAACGTTCTTGTTGTCTTAATTCTATATATATAAATTACTTCAAACTTCTTTATGAGTGTAAGTATATGAATTTTTACTTAGGAATGATAGATATTAAGTATTTGTATCAATGTCCACAGGGCTGAAAATTATATTTGCGATTCGCTATAGTTTTTATCGATAAAACAGAAACACACGAGCAAAGACAATTATAATGCGAATCTTTTACGCTCATTATGTTATCTTTCATAAATATATTTCATTTATTACAACATTTTAATGTGATATAACATGTGGAATTATTGCGATTCCCTCGAAGTTTAGGTAGCCATAAATTTAGGAAACAAATGAGGGAAATGGTAACGAAGCCATACATGCAGTGGCGTAGCTACACACCTTATCAAATTCAGACAGACAAAACCAGTAACAGAAGTAACATTGGAATTTCTGTGCAAATATTTGATAATCCTGGAATATGCATTCAGAAAGAGCCAAGGTCCGACGATCCTGTCAGCAGCACCTCTTCCATCCACCCATTGTGTTTCTCTCCAACGTAAATAGCGCCTGCTGAAACATTGGTAATATTTTGTGTTTCATTTACAACAAGTGAAGTGAAGTTATGCAAGTATATTTTATTCTGTAAAATTTCTTATTGTGATTGGCCCTGTGTGATCTAGTTAAAAACAGAAATGCATTTATTTTTGCTTAGCAGTTCAGTAATCTTGTGCGAGCCCAAAGGTCGTGAGAGTAACAGTTACCTATATAAAAAGTTTTAATCATTGTTAAAGTGTCATATTTTCATTAATTGTCAAAATTTAGTCATTCCAAATAGATTTCTAGTGAAACAAGTTATTGTATTATTCTTGAAGTGCCTTTTTTTCCAAAAGTCTAAGGTCTAGTTCAGATTTAAATTTCGAGTGATTTATTTTTGGTATAATTTAATTGTTATTTTTTTCATAGAATATATGTATATATTTGAATAGCGCTAACGTATCCCTGTGTGTCGTAAGATGCGATTAAAGGGACGGGACGAGGGGGCTGGGAATCCCCTTTCCTTGTATTATATACTCCTGTGAGACATTGAAGTGGTGGAGCTGGGGAGAGAGTGACTGCTCCCCGCACTCTAGTTTTGGGGTGTCTGAATATGCATGGATGTAGTACGATAGAGAGTAAAAAATGTGAGATTGGAAGTATGCTTAGGAATAGAAGGATGGATGTATTGGCTTTGTGTGAGACAAAGATAAAAGGGAAGGGTGAAATGATGTTTGGTGAAGTGACTGGAAGAGTTTCTGGGATTGAAAGGGCTATAGGAAGAGAGGGTGTGGTTTTATTGCTGAGTGAATGGATGACAGGTAAAGTAGTGGAATGGAAGGAGATATCATCTAGGTTAATGTGGGTAAGGGT
>NW_027168875.1:17500-22500 GCF_036898095.1 Palaemon carinicauda | reverse complement strand
GAAGTTTGAAGTAATTTATATATATAGAATTAAGACAACAAGAACGTTTATTATAAGCCGTAGATGAAAGCTATGATTGACTACAGTGAAAAATAAGCTAACACTGAATGCTGTCGCGAGGTATCTGTTAGGTAATAACTGAAAGGCGAGGTAAATACAAGTAAGTGACCTTATTCAACAAGATAATGAGCATATAAACAAACGGTTAAGTACAATAATAGCACAAAACATTCTAACAAACAGAAACGAGCAATGGAAAGCTTAAACTGGTTTATCTATTATCAGTTCGGGAGAGAGAGAGAAATAAAAAAAAAAAACAATAGTGTTAGTGTATGAGCGTGTATGAAACATGTGCGGTACATGGCTCTCCCCCGGAAAAAAAATTGCATGTGAAATAGGGCAACCTACCGTAAAAAGGTGAACTGTAGGTGGGTCATCTTGCAGAAGATAGCAGGCTTTAGGTGATCAGTGCATACCTAGTCTTCTTTACCAGGAATTTTATTTGAGAAAGCCTTTGGTTTGTGACAGATGACAAGGAAAGGGCACGTATAAGGAGCGTCAGTGGTGGCTTGCTAGTGTTGGCGCCCACGAGAATATGTTGCTTGGCTGGAGACTTGTACGTCTGGCGGCATAGAGTAAATTTTCCTACAACATAATGTAGGCACTGGAGAAAGTTTGGAAAAAGTTGCATGCAGAAAAAAATCGGTAGGGATGATCAACAGGTTGCCATGCACCATTTCTTCTGCCAAGACATACAGGGCTTCTTTAAGATTGGTCCTTATTACAAGGAGGACCCAGGGAAGCTGGGTAAACCAGTTGGAATCATTGTCGCGGAACATATATGCTGCTTTGAGGATGCTTTAAAAATGCTTAACCATTCCGTTACCTGCAGGGTTGTAGATGGCTGTCAGATGGAGGGTGATGCCCAGGAGATACGCCAATAATATCTACAATTTAAAGGTGAGAGTTGTACCCTTTTCAGAAGTAATATGCTCAGGTATACCAAATCTCGTTATCCACCCTGAGAGTAAGGAAGGCCAATAACTATGAGGCAGACATTGCAGTTTGTAAGGGTTTGCTATTCATCCTGAGAGTAAGGCAGGCCAGTAACCATGAAGCAGACATTGCAGTTTGTAAGGGGATGCCTTTAGGCCAACTACTTGAGCAGTCAAAGACATTAACGGGTAACAGAGTCCTTATAATGTAAATAGGAGACCTACTATATCGTCGCGATTATGTGCAAACCAAGGCTGAGGCTCAGAAAAGGTGACCCCTCCCGAATCCGTGTGTCAACATACATTCAAGTTTTGGCATGAAGTACAGGTGTGGACCCAATCCTTAGTATCCTTAGTAATGGTTTTCCAAATGAACTTCATCTTCAATATCTGTGCAGTAGATCAGCGTGAGGGATGTCAAAGGCCATGGAAGAAATGAAACACCTGTCAGAACATGAGCGCAGATATTCACAGTCACAGAGAAGGGTGGAGTTGGAGTTGTCGAGGGAGACGTCTTCCCAATAGATGGATGTGCAGGATGTCCAACATACTTCATACTCTGGATCTTTTCGTTGAGCTTTAGCCATGGCATTATAATCCAATCCCAGGTAAATGTGTTTCTTGATGGGGCATCAGCAACTTGATTCATTTTCCTAGGGACATGTTGAAAGATACAGTTGCATTTAGCCATGGGAGAGAGATGTAGATGTTGGTGATGATAGGTGGACCAGGCATCAGACTTAAGTGATTCATGTACCAGAAGTATGTGATCCATGCAAATAACGAAGGGCATACTTACTAAGTGGCGAAAGTAGCGGACAGCCAAATTCAACGCCAGTAATTGGCGGTTGAAAGTAGAGCAGACATGTTCAACCTTGGACAGCTTTCTACTGATGAAGGCCAATGGGCATGGAAAGCCATTGAGCACCTGCTCGAATACTACATGAATAGCAACGTCACTGTCATTGGTGGAAAGGAGTGGGGAATATGGCACGGGAAAAATGTGAGAGCAGCAGTCGCTGATGGGGCATTCTTTGCGTTGCAGAAGGTCGCTTCTTTTTGGCTTGCCCTTGAGGGAGGAGTAGAGGGGGAAAAGAGTGGTGGCAATGGTTGGCAGGAACAGGTGATAATAGTTTGTCATGACCAAAAATTCTTGCAGGGCTTTGACGGTCAATTTAAGGAGTGATGCGGTGCACTAAAACAATACTTCATTGGCGCAAAATTTACACTTTTCGTTCCGAACTAAGGGCCCTTTTGTTGTAGGTCATCAAAAATAATGGGTAGTTGACAGAGGTGATCTTATTTAGAGAAGGAGAACACAAGAATGTCTTCTACATAACACACACATAATGGGAGGCCCCTTAAGATGCTATCCATGAGTCGTTGTAAAGAGGCCCTAGTATTACGAAGGCCAAAAGAGGAGTAATTGAATGTGTATATTCGGAAGGGGTTATCTATGGTGGTCTTGGGGAGGTCTTCTGGGATTATGGGTACCTGATAATAACCCTTATAGGGATCAAGAGAGAACACATTTACCTTGTGCAAATAGGAGGTAACGTTTGCTTTGCAGGGGAAGAGGTGATGATCAAGTTCTGTCGACTTGTTCAGACACCTGCAATCCCCAAAAGTGTGCAGGCTGATGGGTGATGAACATGGGCTTGAAGTCTTTTGACAAAGACCCATTTCTTCCATTTCAGAGAAGGATTGTTTAACATCTTCCAAAGAATCTGGAGCCAGACTCCTGAATCTGGCAAACACATGGGGCCCCATCATCTTGATAAGGTGATAAATACCGTGCTTGGAATGAAGCGTGTGTATTTGGCAAAGTTCTGAACAGAAGACATCTGGGTATGACGTGGGGAGGTAGGCGTAGGCATCCATGGGCACGCTAATATGAAGTGCAAGATCAGAGGGGATGGATTGAAGAGGTGCTGATGTTTATGAGTCTGCTTAGACCAAACATTGATGTGCCACATCAACCAGGAGGTGGATATGGGGAGGAAAATTCTAACCTATTGATAGCAATTTAAGGCAGAAATGAGGAGCTTCCAATGATCTTTGGTGCTCCCAAATGATAGTCTTGTATCAGTGGGTGGTGCTCTCAAATCTGTTACCAACTACCTAGTGGATGTCAGTAGGCTTAGAATGCCTATGTTGTGTCTGGAGAATGACATTGGCAGAAGGGACCAGCAAGCACCAGTGTTTAACAAAAACCGTACGTCTGTAGCTACATCATGTAAAAAAAAAGATTAGTGACAGGGAGCCCACCGATACAAGCAATGGCATACTTACAAGTTATCTTGTCGCTGACAACCATCCACACATTTCTTTGCAGCAACACAGAATCTTGAGTGTTAGTAGCAGAACTGTGATTGATGGGCAGTGGTAAGTGGATGTTGAGGTCTTTGGTTGGGGAGTTAGAAAGGGGTGGCATATGTGGGTGGTGGGTGGCTTTGTCACTACTCCGATATGTCACAGGATGGGCATCTGCGTCTTGCTGCATTCACATCAGCTTCGGTCAGTGTTAAATAGTTGTCCTTGTCATCAGGAGTGAAGGTGTTCATGGTGGACTTGAATGTGGTGAAATGGCTGTCCATGAGGGATTCAACTTTAGTCATCAGCCTTCATTGGCAAGGTTTCGACATAGGTGATGTCAGTGCATACAGGTTCGGGTATTTGTCGTACCAAAAGGGCCCAAAGTAGGTTCCCTTCCTGAGGAAAGCCATTTGCAGCAGGCTGGAGGCTAACGATACTGGTCCTTTCCCTGAGGGCAAGTGAAGCCTTTTGGTCTCCCAATGGCTCTTGAGAGAGCAGAAAAAGATTGGCTGTACGGGCGGCTGGTGATAGTGAGTACTGCTCCTGGAGGTATGTTTTGAACATGTCATACACAATTGGGGCATCAACTTATACACAAAATCAATCAGATATTTCTGGGAAAGTGTACCCAGAGATCACCGCGAGGACATAGTTTGCTTTGCTGCTTGAGCTAAGGATGTCCTCGATGCATAATTATACTTTGGCGCACTAGAACCAGGTAAAAGCTTCATTGCTGGCGAAGTGCCGCAGTTTTATGGTGGTGACGTTGATTGAAGCGCCAGGGCTGGTGAGCAGCAACGTAGAAAGTGTAATGCCGCGAGTAGCTGATTCTCCGTGGTCACCAGTTGTCACACGGCATCTATTAAGGTCTAACAGAAAGGCTAGGTGAATGTTAGTAAGTTACTTAATTATACAAGATAACAAGCAGATATACAAACAGTATAGGGCAATAGTTGCAGAAAAATTCCAACAATGTTAAACATGTGATGGTAAGCTTAAACACGTTTTTCTAATATCAGAGCTGGAGAGAGTTGGAGACAAAAAAATAGCAATAGCATTACAGTATAAGAGTTTGCATGAAACACGTGCGCTACAATACTTGGCTTTAGGCAATATATTTGATATAATCATTAAAAGTTATGACCAATAAAACTATGAAGTAAAAATTATCACCAATGAGTTACCAGTCCTAGTTACTTTTTTTGCTTTGATATTAACCATTTGCATGAGTTATTCTCTTTTATATTTGCCATTGGGGTTACTCTAAAACACTGAATACATATAAACCGGAGTTGTCCATTTTGGAATTTTTTCTCTACGCAATTTACTAATGATGAATGACTGAATAAACTATGAGGAGAAAACGCCTTCACAGTATCTGAATAATGGATGTCATTCACATTTACACACCTCCACATCCTGAATACCTGAAAGCAATTAATAAGTAAAGAATTAACCACGGGTCTCTGTACATGGGTATCAACATTTTATACTTGGCTTCAGAATCTAATGTAAATTGCATGGTGCAGAATTTCATATATCTACACAGCAGACTGTTACGTAAAGATAACAAGAGGTGTAGAGAGCCATTTATTTTTTCATGCAGTCTTCTTAGATTTTTAGTAAAAAAACATCGAGAAATGGTGATCTAGAATGTGTTACATTCTCGGAGCTGACTTTTACAATGTT
>NW_027168875.1:0-12500 GCF_036898095.1 Palaemon carinicauda | reverse complement strand
TAGTACAACAGCGCCATCCCCACGATAGTGACCATTCCTTGTAGCAATGAGCATAGGCTGTTACAGATACAGTACTACGGGAGGGAACTGAAGATCTCTTCTGCAGAAGAGATGGGTGGGTCCATCAGGACGACATGGCTATCTCACCCAAAAATAGATTTTTCGCTTCGCTCAAAATCCGTTTTTTGGGCTCAAGCCATGTCGTGCTGATGGAAGCATACCAAAGCATTAATGTATCTGTGGATTTTTCATCAGTGCCTAAACCTTATATCAACCTTTTCAGTGGTCATACTGACCATATGAGACTTGTGACAATACCGTTATATGTCCTCATCACTAATCATAAACAATGTTAGTGCTTCCTGCCTCCTACAGGGAAGAGTCATCTAGACAGTTGAAAATGGATTTCAAGGTTAACATAAATAGTATGACCAAACTTAAGTATCCACTGAATATACAAATAGTCTCAAGTTGTATATTTGGTCAAAAAGACATCAGTGTCTCTTATGTCTAACCTTAGATGCATACAAATGTGAAGGATGCATTCTAAGCAAATAAAAAGTCTGGCATGCATAGATACAATTGTCTGGCGAAGATGGACGCACTATATTCAAATAGACATTTATTCTAAATAAATGACTACAAGAGATAGTTAGCAAAACGAATGTAGTTTGACAATGGGATTATACCTGGAACAAGTACAGGAATCGTATTTCTTTCTTGAAGGAATGAAGTCAAGAAATGCCACTCTAGATTGAAGAGAAGGTAAAAGATAACCGCTCTTCATAAAACCTGTACTGGTTACCATTAACTGCCCTATGTACTTCGTACACCGGCACTAGAGCTATCTGTATAATTCCTCACCTGGGATTTTAGAACAGAGCTAGTGCTACCATGGTAACACATAAATAAAAGAAGGCATACTTAAAAAGGATGACTTCCTCTCCCCTTAATTGACAGTCCCAGTCAATTATCTGTTCATCGTAGAATAAACGGCAGAGTAAATAAATTACCTGACGTCACCACATATTGCTTCAGATCATGGACTAGCAAAGCATAGTGTTTGTAGAACATCCTGGATGATCCTATCCAGAACATGTCCGAGGACAAGTGAGGCCCCAAACCAAAAAATGTATCACAAAACATTAGGGGGCAGGTTTTAAAACACTACCTGCCGCCACTACAAAGTGTTTCAGTTCATGCACTTGTTTTGCGTAGTGTTTGTAAAACACCCTGGATGATTTCCATCCAGTGTATGAACGAAGACGCTCAAAGTCCATGTACTGAAAGAAGTTCAGTGATGAAGCAATCTTTCTCGGATCATGACCTGCGGGAGTACTGTCTGGATCCGCTCTACGAATAAAGTAGGTGAGCTTCGCCCTTAGTTGATTTAAAGATAAATTTTATCCCAAAGTTTCTCCTCTAAAGAGCTGACCTCCCCTGAAGTCTGAAGTTTTACGAAGACAGACCTTTAGACACTCTACAGGACATAGAGAGACATCTTCATTCAGAGGACAGATTCTCCAGGGACCCCACCTCTTAGTGGGTAGCTCGTTTTTAGCGAGAAATGATGGATCAGGGAAGAGATTGAGTTCTCCTAAATCTGTGAACTGGATGTGGCCCTCATCTCTCGATAGAGCCACTATTTCACTAACTCTAGCCCTAGAGGCTATTGCAAACAGGAAAATAACCTTTTGGGTTAGATCCTTAAGAGAACAATCTACATTGTTATCCGATGAGGCATAATGTAAGACCTTGTCCAAAGACCAAGAGATGGGCTTTGTTGGTGCTGCAGGTCTAAGTCTAGCACATGCTTTCGGAATCTTGTTAAAGATCTCATTTGCCAGATCCACTTGGAAGGCATATAGGAGAGGTCTAGTCAAGGCCGATTTGCACGTATTTATCGTATTGGCCGCCAACCCCTGGCTATGAAGGTGGACAAAGAAGGACAGACAGAAGTTCATAGAAATTTCTTTCGGTCCTTTTGATTTAACAAACTCCACCCACTTCTTCCAGGAAGACTCATATTGTCTTTTAGTAGACTTAGCCTTGTATTCTTCTAAGAATCCTATATTGCCTTCTGAGATCCCAAACCTTTTTCTAACCGCTAGAGCAAGAAATTCATGAAATGAAGGGTTTGGGTTCTCTGTGATAAACCGAAGGCAGTTAATTTCTGAACCTTTGGAAATATACCTAGGATCGGAGCTAGGACTGGCCTCATCTAGTCTATCAGACCCATTAGAGGAACCTCGTATGGGGCTATTTAGCGAGGTAGTTTCTTGAAGACGCTCGTGATGAAGAGGTCAAACTGCAGTTCCGGGACTTGTTCCCATTTGGGAGGGAATATGTCTGCGTCCATGGACCATTCCAACTCTATCGCCTTGGACCGTGATAGAGTATCCACCGTCACATCGTGGATCAAATGTAAATTAACTGCTGTTAGGTGCCATCCCTTCAGGAAAAGGATGGGAAACATTACTAAGACTGTACGAGACGTTCGATTGTGACGTCTTAATATCGCTTCGGTGTACCAGCTCAGAGGTAGGGAGTCTGATCTGTGTGGAGGGTGCTTTCCCGCCCACGAAAGGACCAGCAGAGTTCTGGGACTTTCGTGTTTTAACTTTTGTAAAAGAAGCGATTAAAGAGGGACCAATCTCAGCCTTTTTTTATCTCTTCAAGCGTGTGATGCATGTTTTCTCCAGACTCTTAATGCATCTTTCCGATGTGCACTTTGCACTAGGTCTGTCACTATTGCGAACTGGGGAAAGTTTAGCACTTTTCCTTGTTGGCATTTTGGGAATCTGATCGATTAGCTGAGTCTCCTGACAGACCTCGCGAGCTCCTTTTAACTTCCCGAGGGAAAAAGGGGCTAATGTGACTGAGGGCTTGGATGGTTTTTTTAGCCAACGAAACCCTAGAGCTGGAGAAAGTTGAGACTTCTAGAAGCATATCTTGCATCTGAGATGACCCAGGAACCGGGTCATCACTATGAAGATACTTAGGCCTGTGAGTCTGATACATATCTATTCCAGGATGAATGTTACTCTCCGTGACATGAATCCTAGGCAGGAGGAAGGGGTGTGGTTGACTGGAAGGCTCCAGAGGACACCTTTCAGGTCTGACAAGACTACGAACACCCATAGTTGGAACAAGGTCCATATATTCAGAAGGATTAACATTCAGAACTTGCGGATTATTATGAACTTGTTGAGTAGCGACAGGTTCAGAATGACTCAGAGACTTCTTGAGTCCTTCTTGTGAACACAAAATAGCCTTCCCTGGGACTCGATGAGCCGTAGCTTTCTTACTACCTGTATGCTCTATAGCTCTCAGGTATACTCCTCCAGGAGGGTTTCGAAGTGTAGGAGAAGGTAAGGAGATAATAGTAGGGACATTTCTGTTCCCCATCAATGGCTCATCTTGAATAGGCTCTGGACCGAGGGAATGTTCCTCCTAGCCGAAGCGTCTTTATGCTTCGAACTACCAGTAGGTTTAGACTTTTGACCATCTGCCTGTAGCCTCTTGGTCACTAGAATAATGGGCTGTTGTTGAGCAGCCCAGATATTTCCAGTATTTTCGATCTTCTTTTTAGGTTGGGGACCCACAACCACAGAAGATTTTCTCTTTGAGGGAATGCCCCATTTTTGGGGAAGACTTATGTTTTCCATGGCGGCATTCTTAATTACTTCCTTAATGACCTCTTGTGGGAAGAGGTCTTTACCCCAAATGTTGGAAGATATTAGCTTCCTTGTTTCGTGTTTCACCGTTGCAGCAGCAAACACAAACTCTCTACATGCTCTCCTAGCCTTCACAAAGGCGTAAAGGTCCTTTACCAATGTAGCCATATGCATTTTGGCTAAGACCTTGAGCATGTCTGGGGGTGTTTTCGTAAGTTGAGCACAACTCTATGTAGTTTTGTAGAGAAAGGGATGTCGCCAGTCTCTCCTTTGACTCGTGCTCATTAAACAAGAGCAAATCGGACAATTTAGGGAGACATACATTAAATTGTCGGCTTGCGACATCCTTGTCTAATTTTCCTACTGAAAATGTCAAATGGACTTCCTTCCAATCCTTTTCCTGTCCGGGAAAAGCTGGTGACAAAGGCTTGCACTCATCGAGTGTGGGACATGACTCACCCGCCTCTACAGCTTTGGTAACAGAAGTAAATGCCTTCCCCATAAAGGGGAAGGAGAGTGAAGCAGGAGCAAGAAAGGAAGAGTGTATGTTATTCAGTGAGAAAACTGTCGTCTCTGAATAACCCGCCTTCTTCAGATTATCCGAAAGGATAGTCTGTGCCTTATCATGATCAAGAATCATGACCTCCTTTTGTTCCGTTCTTTTCCTTGTCTTTGGTTCGAACCTCAGTCGAACCCAACAATTAGGGAAAACCTCAAAGCTTGGCCAAAATTGGATTTTGTCCAAGGGAACAGTACCTATTTTCTCTGAAATGAAGAGATTGCCATTTGAAATCGACATCAGCTCCGCAAACCTCCAGGGATTGGTTAAGGAGCATGAAGGAAGGTCCTGATTCATGGGTTGTTTAACTGACCCATGGGAAGCAACAAGAGGAGCTTTACGAGGTTCTATCTTGTGTTTTACTTCCCGCTTTTTGCTTTGTTTACTAAAGCTCTCTATCTGATTCTTCAGTTGGATACATAATTGTACCACATTATCCCATAGAGGGGTAAAAGACAAAGATGTTGACATCGATGACTCTTTAGCCAGCAAAGGCGGAGGAAAGTCCGATACAACATATTTCTCTTCTACCTTAGGGCACTTCTTGTCCTCGATCCCAAAGGTTTTCTCGCCATCAGGGAGCGTAGTTGACTCCTGAGGCACTACTATTTCCTCACTTAGCTCTGGAAATAATAGCTTACGCATCCTATCATTAGGTAGGAAAGGTCCCGTAGAGATCTTTTGTAAGCCTCTCACCCAGTTACGTAATTTATACTGTGCTATATCCTTAGTCTCTGTAGACTCGGGATTATCAAAACCTTCAGACATCAATGTCAAACATATATTGCAACCCTGTGGGTTCCAAACTCGTAGGGATCCGGAAATAATATTGCAGGGGGCATGTAACCTGCAAGTATTATGACCGTAAAAGTCCTTACCCCTGGCTCTGCAGTGGACTGCCGTACAAGGTATCTGGTGTTCCATCTGTAAAGAAAGGAAAACCAAATGAGTATATAATGGATTATTACTTTAATAATCAACATGTAAATGTCATCTACAACAGAATAGCTTAGGATAGAAGCTATAAAGGGATAGTAGGAGATACATACCTGTATACCTCCGCGAGCAAATGCTACTACATCCCCTCAGTATTAACTTACATGGAGCTTTCTCTGTGAGAAAATCCAAGTAGAAGGGTTACTTACCCTTAAGGGTAGAGAAGTATCAATTAACTATCCCAAAAATTTTAATACTGTGGGGTCAGGATGACTGATATCAAATCAGACTATTGAAGAAATTATTCCTTCAATATATAAACGGCATCAGCAGAACACTCGCTGGATGATACCCAAGGTAAGTTAGGAGAAACTACTGTAACATGGTACTGTAGTTTCTAATTTGCAAAAGTGTAAATTGCAACATATCGACTACTGTACCTATGTCATGCAGTCTTATCATTATGCTGCCTACAAGGCAGCATATGACAGCAGGGTCCATCTAGCACTAGATGGAACAGAAAAATAAAGACATATAAATGAACATCCTACTCGGGTCATTTGCTGTAGTCTTCCTACTATATTAAATCATAGAGTTTCCTGATCAGGGAGACTCAAAGACAAGGGGGCTGTACCCTTTACAGGATAAGAGTGTATTACAAATGCCTGAAATATTTAATATTGCAGGATAATCCTAAAACTGATTTCTAATCAGGATATTGAGGAAATCATATTCATTCAATATAGGAATAGGCTCAGCAATTGCCCGAATTAGATATCCAATATATATTGGAAAAAACCACTAGTATAAGAAATATAGTAGTTTTCTATCTACAGTATATTCTATGCTGAGATATACTGGCTATCTGTATTACCTATACAGCAGTATATCCGGCATGTTGCCGGTCTGGCTAGGATATGTCTGCATACCTTGCAGACCTAGCGAGACAGAGAGAGAGACAGTATGGAAAAAAGGGCTATCCTTTACTGTAACTATATACAGTAATTAAGGAAGAAAAGTCTAATAGACTACCTTTTTACCGAAAGGAAGTTCTAATAGAAGGGGAGAATGTAACATTCAGGCTTCTATACAGCTACAGTACTGTTGCCAGCAACCCGCCGACAGTACTGATACAGTCGGCGTGCCGCGTTGCCGGCCCTGCCGACAGCATTAAGGCAACAGAACCTATAGCTACAGTCCAAGGGAGGACTGAGAACCTCGGGGACAGAAGGGACTAACCACTTACAGCCGTCATGGGCGCCACTGCCGTCCAGGCCGGCAACTGGTGACAGTCCATGATTGTCGGCAGCCATCTTGGTTGCCGGCCAGGCCGGTAAAAAGGGCTATCATGCCTACAACCGCCGGCCACGTCGGCAGCCGCCGACAACGTCGGTAGCCGCCGGCAAAGTCGGCAGCTGCCGACAGTCCATGACTGTCGGCAGGACTGTCGGCAGCCATCTTGGTTGTCGGCCAGGCCGGCAGGCGGCAGTATGCCCTGCCGTCAGCCAGGATGAGAGAGGTAGTCTGGCAGCATCCAGCACTCTACCGTTAAGGAAAGAATGCAGGATGTCAGCCTAAAGGCAATGGATAAACCATTAAAAAGGGGTGAGGGGAAGGGGAAAAGGGTCCTGTAACAATTGTGAAAGGAACTGTCAAACTTGACAGTCCTAGCACCTATAAAAGGAACTCTGTTTCTGTATGGTATCGACAGAATCCGGGTGCCAGGAGAGACTCAGTTCTCCAACCCAGAGACTGCCGACACAGTAAGGGGAGGGGGCGACACTGCGCCTCCTCCCACAAAGAGAAACAGGATTCCAGTGCCACGTTATCTTAGGCTAAAAGGGGTTACTTTCAGCCCAAGGAACTGTGGCACAAGACAAGTCTTCAGTCGCAAGGAGAAATGGTATACTACCAAAACCAAAGCGACTATGGAGGACTAACCGCCATTGTCAGTAACCTTGTCGGCAGGGGAGTAAAGGTATCCTTCAACCAACTCACCCTGTCGAAAGGTCAACGACATAAGACTAAATACTCTGAAATTCTGACCAAATCCCAAAACCTGCTGGTATATCCACAACCAAAGGTTAAGGGGATAGGCAGAGACCAAACCCCAGGTCAGCCATGTCTGAATAATATTCAGGCACGGCCATAAGGGTTGTAGTCTGGGACTACACTCAGAGGGAAAGAGATTACCTTTAAGTCTCCGAAGAGACGTGAGAAGTTTCATAACATTACAGGAGGTATCAGTCTCCAATGGAATGAAAATAAAACATAAAGGTAATCGGGGAATATCGAACGTATAGACAGTGTCTAGGTTAGCCTAACTAAGCTAGACGAGTTCTCGGTTACCTAAATCACCGAAACTCTAACTATACGATCGACAGAGGCAAAAGGAAAAAATTATGCATATAATCACGTCTTCACAAGAATATGCCTAAATAGCTAATTAATTACGAGAATTAAATAAGGCTACTTAAAACTGGAAGTCGTTCCGCTAATTAAATAACGCATGCTTAAGAACGACAGCGCCCATGGCGCCTCCAGTAATGACCTAGCTCTAGAAACACAATAAATACTCAATATCATTGAGAAACAAGAGCTAAAACATATTCAAAGTAAAGACCCGATACTCAACTTTCCGAAGGCGGAAGAAGATGAAGAAAGCATAATAATAATCCTTTAACCGATCGAAAAATTTCAATCACAGGAAAATACCACCGAGCGAAATCGCTACAAAAAAAGGAATGGTCACTATCGTGGGGATGGCGCTGTTGTACTATCGATAGTAGTAGGGAACGGGGATGGCCTTTGAAGGGCCCCCCTTTTTATTTTTGCCACACCTCCTCGAACGTAAACTCTATCTGGGGTGCAGATTGCTATGAGGTGTGCCATTACGTCCATTACGTCCTTACGCGATATCCCTTCTTAGAATGTTAAGGGATATTCGCTCCAGGAGTTAGAATTCTGGGTACCTTCGGTAAATTCTCTGGGATATATCACTGTAGTCACATATAACCTAGGAAGCTACTAATGAAGGAACTTCCATCGGGACGACATTGCTTGAGCCCAAATATATATATATATATATATATATATATATATATATATATATATATGAGTCTTGTCTGTTTTGGTGTGTGTTTGTGTGTTTGTAGAAATCAACAATATAATCAAGTCTTTTCCTTTCCATTTTCTGGCATTAATACACACACATACACAAACACATACACACATTTTATATATATATATATATATATATATATATATATGTATATATATATATATATATACATATATATATATATATATATATATATATATATATATATATATATATATATATATATATATATATATATATATATATATATATATATATATATATATATATATATAATTATTAGTAGAAGTGAGCAGCAGTTTATTTACCTTATAGATTTTGTTAAACTTAAGATGACTTCTTACTTTTAATCTTTTAATTTTGGTCCTTTCCATTTTCCATTAGTCACTCATCACTTCCAGAGTCCAAGTTCCTAAGATGAATATAGATTGCCATCTTTAAATTATTTCTTATAACTTTTACACACAACAGCGAGCTTTCAGAGTGTACTTTGACCATAAGCATGACAAAATTTGTTGGATAGAGCCCTGAGTAACAAGATTTGTTAGTGTTTAACAAAATCAAAGAAATAATGTACAGACACAAGCATATACTAAATATAGTTGTATGTTAAAACATAATATTTAGAATTTGCAAATATGCATACTTATTTTCAAAATGAAATATCCAACATACATTAGATATCAGTAAAAAATTAATAAAATATACATTTGTCGTTACTAAAATGTAATAAAAAAGAACGTGCATGTTTAAAAACATCTAAAAACCTATCGCAAACCTTTTGAGATTCCAAAGAAGATTTCATTGACCCAGTATGTATGTGCATGCGGAATCTCTCTCCGATAGCAGGCCTACATGCGGTGTATTATTATTATTATTATTATTATTATTATTATTATTATTATTATTGTTATTATTACTATTACTTGCTAAGCTACAACCTTAGTTGGAAAAGCAAGATGCTGTAAGCCCAGGGCTCCAACAGGGAAAATAGCTCAGTGAGGAAAGGAAATAAAGAAAAAGAAAATATTTTAAGAAGAGCAACAAGATTAAAGTAAATATCTCCTATATAAACTATCAAAATTTTAACAAACAAAGAGGAAGAGAAACAAGATAAAACAGTGTGCCCAAGTGTACCTCAAGCAAGAGAACTCTAACCCAAAAGACAATGGAAGACCATGGTACAGAGAATATGGCACTACCCAAGATTAGAGAACAACGGTTTGATTTTGGAGTGTCCTTCTCATAGAAGAGCTGCTTACCATAGCTAAAGAGTCTCTTCTACCCTTACACAGAGAAAAGTTGTCATTGAACAATTACAGTGATGTAAGAAGAATTGTTTGATAATCTCAGTGTTGTCAGGTGTATGAGGACAGAGGAGAATGTGTAAAGAATAGGCCAGACTATTCGGTGAGTGTGTGTGTGTAGGCAAAGGGAAAAGGAACCGTAACCAGAGAGAAGGATCCAATGTAGTACTGTCCGATATATTTAGAAGAATTACATCCCTCCGGGCAAGAATAAGAGTCCACTCATTTGAAAAGGTAAATACCATTTTCTGCAGAAATACAGTGATCTCTGCTATAAAGTAATGAGAATGTCAAACTTGTAACTCAAGGTTTCATGTTGCTTTCAATCCAGTGATTGTCTTTCTATATATTCATTTCAAAGTTGTATCTATCTTCGCAAGAAATCCTAATCTCCTATTCCAAGAAAGGATTATGTGGCCCAGTTTTGGAGAAAAGTCGCATTAATCAGGATTTATAAATGAAAAATATATCAATAGTTGATTTTTATTATTTATTTTCACGTAGAGATGATTTATTATCTCAAATCATAATACTACTTTTCAGATTACGTCTGTGTAAGGTTTGAACATCTGTCAATATGACGTCTCTGTTTTCTTGAGTATTTCAAATAAGCGTCGATGTCTAAGTTTTTTTTTTTCTGCTGCTCATTTTGAAACACAAAAACAAAAAAGAAAATTTTACTCTTTTAGATAAAAAACCTAAAAGAAATATTGTCATAGATGTCTAATTAGAGTTATTTCTCAAGATGGAATATATGCAGCTTTCCTGGATAAAGTACTGATATTCTATTACTGTGTTTTCCATTATTTTTATGAGATATTAATGAACGAGTTTTAGCTCTTCACATTACATATCAAACATTCATAATTAATCTCTAATCATAGATTTGATGAATAACTCATTTGAATAAAAAAGTATTTCCATAACATTTACATTCGTTGCTCGTGACTAATTCTGTCACCTTGACATAATCCTCTTTCAACGGCTTTCTATTTCGTGAATTTTGGTAAAATGCTTATGATGTATTTATCTAAGGGATCAAAATTTCATTATCAACAATAATGATCTTTTCCGAATTAATGTTCTTCACATTCTAAATGGATGTACAATAACATAGACGATAATTCACATTCCAAGAGTTAGCTATATCGAGTTAACTACAAATTGGGATCCAGCTGTATCAAGGAAAGAGCTTTGGGACGATTAAGGTCTATTGTAACACCTATTATTTTATCGAATTTATGCTATCAATTATATATATTTGTATATATACATAAATATATATATATATATATGTATATATTTATATATACACATACACATACACATATATTATCATATTTACTTATACAGTATATATATATATATATATATATATATATATATATATATATATATATATATATATATATATATGTATATATATATATATATATATATATACTGTATATATATATATATATATATATATATATATATATATATATATACTTATATAGTATATATATCATATTATATATATATATTATATATATATATATATATATATATAATCATATTGTTATTATTATTATTACTTGCTAAGCTACAACCCTAGTTGGAAAATTTAACTCCAGGTAATTTGTCTCCGGTAATTTGACTCCCGTTCAATTTGATCCTCGGTAATTTCACTACCACTCTTTTTTTTATTCATCGAATATATGATTTTTATTCAAGAAATATAGATTTAAAAAAAAACAAGCATATATACATTAACTTTTTTAGTGTCTATATGATTTTTATTTAAGAAATAAAGTTCTACTTTATTTTAAGAAAAACACCTAGATATTCATTAACTAAAAATGGAGGAAAATGAATAATATTAAATGCCATGTTAACATATATTATTGATACAAATCATGTATGTAATATTTAAAATGGATAAAATGTAATCATAGCAAAGTATGATATAAGATTATATACAATAATTAGAATCATTGAAGATAAGAAAATTTAATAATGATGCAAGTTTTTAGATATCGCTTTTAAGAACTGCACTTTATTTTGGTCGCTGTATCGCTCAATGATTGTCTGCAGTCGTTTGTTTATATCTTTATACGTCTTCTTTTTCTCACAGATGTCGCCACAATCAAATTGAATCTTTTTCATTTGGGACAAGTGCTCTTCTTTTTTTTTTTAAGGCAGTAATTAACTTCCATATATTTGAATGGGTACAACTTAAAGAGCTTTGCAGGGCATTGTGATAGTCCTCGAAATGTTTATTTGTGCAAGGCATCTTGGATTCCGTTCTTAAGTGTACATTTCAACTATTTATAGGGAACAAAGGAGATGTTCTGCATTTTCTAACTCCTCTACCTCGAAAACATCCTATGTACGATATTTCAAAACAAGACATTAGGTCTTGAGGAAGATCGTCATCGTTAACAAGTTCTTCGAATCCATCAAGTACATCATAAGGGGGAAGAAATGCTAACGATGGAAACCATCTTATTTTAATGCAGAACTCATCGTCATGATGGTACCTCTCTTAAAAGCCAATTTCACACACTTTTCTGTAAACAATTTGAGGTAAATGAAAAAGACAAAATGAAACGGAAGCACTAAAAAAACAGATTTGAAGCTATTAACATGTGCTCTTTAAAAATCCATCATGATGGTTACGTGGTTCATTCTGGCCGTAATTCCGTAAGCTTGATTTCACATATCCAGTAAGTCTTGGATCGGTGAGCATTTTGTTTATGTTTCCCATATATATAGTTCATGTCATCCATAAATTTCTTTCCTCCCCGGTTAGTGTTGAAAACATGAGGCATGGTGACTGTACATGTTCGTTAAAGTAATAACCAAAGAGGTAAGCCTTAAAGAGTGGGAAAACACATTACGAAGAGGTAGAGATAGTC
>NW_027168874.1:47500-53405 GCF_036898095.1 Palaemon carinicauda | reverse complement strand
TAACACTGAACAATAGATATTTTCCTATTCCTATCCTTTCTTTTAAAAATGGGTTTTTTTTCCGGTAATAAATTGGGAATAACATCTAATAGCATATTTATTGGAGTATATCCACCTCAACTAGAACATTATAATGATTTTTTTAACTAACTAATTCAAACAATTCCCTTTCATAAATAAACTTTTCCTTTCAACTCTATGCAACGCCTTCAGGTGTTCGAGAGAGGTACAATAATATGTTAATTAATCTTAGTAATATGTTAATTAATAAAATAAATAATCTACAGAAGGATACGCCCACTCCACCTATGATATCAACAATTAATATGTAAAGTATTATTAGGAAATATAGATTTGGAATTCAAATTCATAAAAATATCTCTTTCTATTTATTGCATAGTTTACTTAATTAACTTAATCAGTAAATTAAAACTAAAAAAAATTCCCGATATATCAAACGAATGTTGACCAATACCCTGATTTTAGGCATACTTAGTCTCTCTCTCTCTCTCTCTCTCTCTCTCTCTCTCTCTCTCTCTCCTCCTCATGAGGTAGGTTAAGCGGATGATGAAAACTACCTGAAAACTCTCGGTGAATACATAACATCTCAGTATAAAATCAACTCTCTGGAAAGCCGGGTCTACGGGAACACACCCAATCAATCAATTAATTAGTCCCTGAAACTCTATGTCGTGCAATGTTGATGCAGATAACGAAAACAAACTTAACTAAACTAAACTCTTCGGGGAAGGACACATTAAATGCAACTAACACTAGATTCATTGGAAATATTCTACCAATGATTAAAATTCGATTATATTAACCAGGCAACATTTCTTTAGTACATAACGAGTCATTGATGCTTCATATTTACTATCGGATATAGTTAATAATACTTTTCTGGTATATGACTATTATGTAAATCTTAATATCTCATAAACAACAATTGATGGTGAATATGATTCAAATTCTGCATATAAAATGGAATTTCATAATTCAGACTTTTGTGACGGCGCCGAGTAAGGGTGTAAACTCAAAGGCTGATTGGAAACGACTGAGTTATATTATTGTGGAACACTCTCCTTATATACAAAACCTCAAGGCAACAGGACATGACAAGTTCACAAGACAGACAATATCACAGAGGAAAAACCAGACATGAATTTTCATGTTCGTTTTAGTGGCGAGGGAAGAGCGAAGATACAAGCATAATATATACAAAAGGAATTATGTACAATTGTGTGAAACACGGTTGGTACACTTTTAAACACAAGTGCGAAGCGAAATGCAAATAAATGACAAAAAATAATTTTTTCTTATATTAAAACAATTCAAGATAAAGTAAAATGGTATCCTCCATTTATTGTCTGATCTGCACTCTTAATATCAAACTTTTCGTGAGGATAATTAAACCCTTTCCTGATCATTCATTCATCAAACGTTCGTCATCAGGCGAAGGACATTTCAAGTAATAAAGGAAGTGGGGGCGGGAGGGGTCTCAAACTTGAGGAGACTACCTATCATAGTTTAACTACAGGGACTGGCAAATTTTAAGTTCTTGGAATGAAAAATCATTATTAACTTGAGAGAGAGAGAGAGAGAGAGAGAGAGAGAGAGAGAGGAGAGAGAGAGAATTATGTTTTGCCCAAAAGAGTAGTCATCATTCATTTGTTAATTTTTCTTTGAACTATGTTGTCAACAGATAACTCCTCAGCCAAGGAATAAAAGTGTGAACTTTCAATCTTAAATGTTCCACCTACATTGGCAAGATGGCTTTAATAATGCTTTATAGCAGGGCGAACATAAAAACTCTCTCTCTCTCTCTCTCTCTCTCTCTCTCTCTCTCTCCTCTCTCTCTCTCTACAACGCATGGGTAATGAAAAGTACACATAAACTCAGTAAAACTAACGCCAGTCTGTGGAACACATCCAATGAATCTATTAATTAGTCAATGAACCTCCAAGTCTAAGCTATACTATCATGGTGCAATATAAATAGAAATATTATTTTTCAAAATATTTGGAAACCTAAAACAGAATAAGGATACGAAATATTAACACCATGATACGACGAAACTGGCACCATCAGAATTTACTTGAAGGAATTAAAATCTAATTTGACTGATTAACGAATCACATGACTAAATTCCTTCTCATCAGCATTGGCTGTTATCAAAACACAACTGTCAAGCCTAGCCACAGAGAGTGACAGTAATTGTAATACAGTACTTGGGAAGTAAAACTGAAAATTAAAACGCAACCACTTCTTTAACTACACCCTTGGACATACACTACAGCATCTAATGGAATTTTCCTCCATTGCCTGAATGTACTCTCAAGCAAGAGAACTCTAACCCAAGACAGTGGAAGACCATGGTACAGAGGCTATGGCACTACCAAGAAGAGCTCTCCTTCCCTTAATTACTTTTTTATTATTAATTCATATTAGTATTTTTATATGGTCTTTATTACTTTTATTTTATATTAATATATTCATAATATATTCCTGATATATCATTTGATGGAATATTATTATTTAATATTGCAAGAGGGCCATCTAACCAAGTACCGTAGTAAAAAGACAACAACTCGTTGTGGTAAGAATCATAATAAAGTATGAAATGCTATTCATGTGAAAGAAATATTACTGTAGGATAATTTATACCAAAGTTAGTATAGAGCAAGCGTGATTAAATATTATGTTACATTTTGAATAAAAACAAATGAAGATCAGGTAGAAAGCTGGTGAGGGAAATCTTGAAAAGAGCAGCGCAATCCCGAGTTACCAAGAGTAAAGACATGACAAAGGGCCTATTATCAGAGAAAAGGGAATTGAAAGGGAAACTCCCGTGACACGTAATACTAACTGATGGTGGGAAGTGCAGTGTTATGTTTGTGTATATAAGAGAGGGGGAAGGATAATAATATTTTATTGTGAAGAGAGAGGTGAGTTGGTTTTACTTGATATCCAATGAAAAAGGAAAAGTGAATTTGAGGACTAAACAGGTGGCTGTGGAGTACTTAAATGGAGTATTTAAAACGTTACTCCACGACTCTCGAAGAATTGCATAGGACACAGTCATCTTATTACTGATCACCTATTCTGATAGAAACTCGTCAGCTTCGTTCCCTTTTTTAGAATAGTAATCAATTGAAGTTGCTGGTGAGGCGTTAAATGTAAATGAGCTCGCGATGAATTATTGGAGAAAATTCATTTAATTGGAAGGCTCTATCGTTGTAAGTTTTTTTCTTTTTCTCTTTTAAACGGAACTCTTCGTTTCTGTCAAGTGACGAAGTGTAATTTTTTTCTATATAACAATTAGTGCCAAAGGTTATTACCAAGGGGACTTCTGTTCTCAACTGATAGTAATCTTATTAAATTCAGGGACAAAGATTTTGAACAATGCTTGTCTGTTTGAAAAGGTTTTTATGCGAAATGGAGGAAAACAATTTCTTTGTATTAGGAAATTAGAATCCAGCACAATATTACTTTTAGCTTCCGCAAAACAATTTAAAAATCTCATAGTGATATTTATAAAGAAACTTGGTATGCACATAAAATTAAAATGTTAACCCTATTTTTTTCTATTGGAATTTTGCTTCTCTCTCTCTCTCTCTCTCTCTCTCTCTCTCTCTCTCTCTCTATCTCTCTCTCTCTCTCTCTCTCATCTCTCTCTCTCTTTAAGGGGCAGAATGTAGGTTGGCAATAAACAAGCATTTTTCTAAATACTGAAGTAAACGTCTGACATCGTAGTCTTCCACGGGTGGGTAAACCAAGAAAATATGTCGTAAAATTACAATTTCGGACTGATAACATCAACAGGAAGACTGAAGTAGTATGTATAAAGTCAATCTCTCTCTCTCTCTCTCTCTCTCTCTCTCTCTCTCTCTCTCTCTCTTTATATATATATATATATATATATATATATATATATATATATATATATATTTATCTGACATCATCACACAGGACACAATTATATTAGGAAATTGTATTATCATTTTGGGAAAAGAAATAACGAATATAAGGAAGGTATCCGAAAGTAGAATAAACATAAAGGTAATAAGTTACAAGGAATAAAAAAAAATTCATAAAATAATAAAATAAAAACAAGCAAAATTATAAACACCAAGTTTAATAACTGTAATAAATAAACAAGTAAATAAGGAAGTGAAATACAAAACCATCAACCGGTATGAGGAACCTGAGATGATCTCCCCATCTAAAAATTAATAAGAATAATAATAATAATAACAATAAAAACAGTAATAAATTTCCTTGTCGCATTAAGTGAAACGCGATAAGCGCTGATGGTGCAAAATAATCTCCTCGACCTTGCCAGGATTCGAACCTGGAATCTTCTGATCCGTAGTCAGACGCGTTATCCGTTGCGCCACAAGGCCGTTCCTGCTGTTAAAGATTCAAAACATTCATTATCGATTCCTGAAACTAACTTATTTCTTCTTATTAATGGTACATAAATTTTCTTTATATAACTGATATTGATATTTCACTACCAAGTAAGTAATCAAAATTTTAAATTCTTATGTACAGAGATAAAAGAAGCAAAGCAGTGTAGGACCTGGTTCCCCTAGTTCTATTTCGGTGAAACTTTGGGTATGGGCCAAAAGGCCAAAATGCCACCAGTTGACAGACCGCATCACCTCACTCTCTCTTCTTCCTATCCTGTCCTCACCACTCAACCGGGCTTCAACTACACGTAGCATCTTCTCCCGTACAATGACATGATTGACAAACATATATACAGAAATAAAAAATCATCAAATAAGGAGGTATTTCATCGATTAGAATAAATTGCCATGAGTCCATTTTCCTGAAAAAAAGACTTTACAACTTGAGGTTCCTTAAATGATAATGAGGGAAACGGTGTAGGAGACATGTTGATATTCGAGATACTCGCTAAATTCAAAGCCAGGAATTATATACTTGTATGGGCCTCATTTATACAAAGGTCATGACTGCATATAGCTGGATATATATATATATATATATATATATATAATCCTATAACGAAAACTTAATTTAGTTGCATCTTCTAATATTCCTATGAAGGAGTGTTAGGAATATTCTATTGCTTATTTTCATCGAGCACATGTATCACTACATGTTTCTTAATAAACGTAGATAATGTTGGAAAAAAAAAATGAAAAATGAGATGGCCAGATCCAGTATTCATAAGGACAAATAATTTATTCATCTTCACGGGTTTTAAGAACAATTGTACGAGATTCACAGAAATCAAAGTATTATTAAAGAATTGTGAATACTGAGCGCGATAAATGAAGAGAGAGAGAGAGAGAGAGAGAGAGAGAGAGAGAGAGAGAGACTTACAATAATTGTTTCATACAAGTATCTTCATCATCTGCTTCAAGACATGTTTCGTCACTCTGTGAGTGCTTAATTAAAAGGTGTCACATGATGCCTACTTGTCTCTGGATACCCCCACAAGTTTACTTCAATCATTCATTCGTCATAAAATGTTAACAGAAAAAATTCTACATTTAAAACCCCTTTCATTGAATATGGCATACGTTACAATTACGACGACTGCTCTAGGTTCAGCCTTAAACTAAATAAAACAAGTTATTTTTTTTTCAATGAACATAAGAAAAGAAACGTTCCGGTCTTTCTGCTAACAAAATGTGCGAAAAAAAAACATTATTATAAAACTAACCAACACCGATGATCAGTTGCCTCAAGATAAATGGAACTAATCAGCTCTTATCTTTCATATAACGGAACCAAAGACCCAAATTTACAAACATTTCTGAGAAGACTCAAAGAAACTATATCATTAATCGAAGACGTTAAAGCCAGCAACAAGAATGAAACATGAAAAAAGGCTTGACCAAAAAGAAGTAAAGAAAACAGAGGAGATCGACTT
>NW_027168874.1:22500-37500 GCF_036898095.1 Palaemon carinicauda | reverse complement strand
TCAGACGCCATCTTAAATATTCTACCAAGGTAAAACGGATATAGAAAATAAAACATTATTTTACCCACAGCTACAAAGAAAGTTATGTCCCGTGATATTGAAAAAGTAATGGAAAATGCCTTTTGAAGTCGATACTTTTTGATAATACAGAATTGAAAAAAGGTTTGTACTTGTCAAGAGTTTTAAAAATTTTACCATCGACAAATTTCATAAATTCACAAATGCTTTGTTTCAATTTTCATTTAAGATAACGCAAACTTTGACGACGGTATTCAAAACATGTAATGATATTGTTATTTTTCTTTTAAACTATGAGAATTTATAATTTAAATAATAAAGAAATAAATGTATTAAAACTACATCCTAAATTTTACATTAACAATCCACAAGTGAAAACGAGCTAAGTTACATATGAAAGTGGACATTAGGGTCTGTACGGAATATCTCTCTTCATAACCATCAGAAGTAGCTATTTATTGAATAAAAATCCTCAAACGAATAATAAAGAGTAAAAAGACCATTACAAAAACATGTATTGTAACACTATCCCTCCCCCCAAAACAAACATCTTTATAAAATATTGCACCAGTCAAAAGGGACACAGTTTCATCTCTTAAAGAAGTAAACATCTCACTTTAATATTCTCCTGAAAACTGTATGTGAAACACGAGTGTCCCCAGGAACACGCACTTTCAGCATGACCTCCAAGATCATGCCACAAGAGTTACATGGTGAACGTATTATAAATGTGAGATATATTTCTCAATTAATTCAAATTACGGCAACAGATAAAATTAGATAACAAAACTCTACGGAATGTTTTAACACAATTTCAAACTTTTTTTTGTCTGATACTAACATTGTAAGTGTGACAGACACGATAACCGACGGTTAAATGGATGTCCTCCCTTGGTCCGTGTCTATGAATGATATATACTTTCTACCATTCACAAAATTTGATAACTTAACCGAGCGTTAGAGTTACGATGATAAGGTAAATATAAGAGACAAATAACAGCCAGAATTAAAATCTTCAGCCATTTTGAAGAAGTTCCAATGACAAAGTAACATGACGGACCAACACAAAAAGAAACATGGACGAAAGGAGAGAAATTTTTGGGATAAACCAAGAGTTGGCGTAAAATGTTGTTTAGTAGGAACGTAAGGCATAAAATTGTATGAAGATTTTCTTTTTATAAAAAAATCCATTACCTGATTATTAGTATAAAGCAATTTATCGTAAGAACTCCTTCCCGTCATTATTCTAACTTTATACTGATTGGAATCCTCCTGTCTTGTTACCTCCACGACACTTATGACTCTAAAGTCAATCTGGCATCATATTGCAATGCTAGCTTACCTGGCTAAAGACATGGCTCCAAGAAAGTAAATATCAGTTAGGAATAGACAAAATCAAAACTTATGTTATCATTCAGACGATACGTCCTAATTTCAATGCAGAAAAAAAAAATCACAAACTAAAATGAAATTAAGCCAAATGTCCTCACCAATATGCAAGTTTTGCTGACGAGACCACACGATTCATTACCAGAGTACGTGGCAATAGGACTGGCAGAGTACTGGACACATTTTGTTTTAAAATATTCTATTTCTAAAAGATACGAAAAAAAACAATAAAAAATCACTATGTAAACAGATTTTCCACATAAACCCCATACTATATACATATATAAGAAGGAAAAATATAGCTACACTAGCGTGATATCTCATAAGTGAGTAATTCAGCTCAAAAACATTTCTTTCGGGTATATGAATATTCATCTTACCCTACTCAAAAAAGATGATCATCTAATCCAAGATCGAATATTCTCTCGATCTTGATAAAATCTTCCCGTAAGAGACAATAATTGCATCTACGAGGTAAGATGGTCTTCATCAATATTGTTTGGATAGTAAACTGGTTTTTCACAGACCTTATTGTGATTTAGGGATATAAAAGTAATCTTTTGGAAAGAACAGGATGGAAAACTATGCTAATCAACTATGAAGCCAAAATCCACTCAAAATCACCCAGACGAAACGATAAACCAATTCCACAATCGCATTTAGTATTTGGCTCTTTTGTAAACGAGAAGGGAGTTGGAATCGCATAAAATTTTACAACTTTACAACAGTGAAAGGACGAAGTGTTACCGGGAATTATTCCCTCCACTCAATAAAGTCCCAAGGTTTTTCCTTAACAAACGCAATCCAGAATTAGCTGTGAAAGTCTTGAAACTTCTAGGGAGCGTTTTATAAACCATTCATTCTAGAAAATTGTAAAGCTTCGCCTCACATTAAACACTTTAAAAATACTTAAAATAAATTCTCTTCCAGACAGAAATGACCTCCTGCTGCATCCTTCTTCTTATCTCGAATCTCGATTATCTTCTTTATCACAATGAAGACATACCAGCGTATAAGGAAATAAGAAATGTAGTGAGTCGTCTTGAAAGAATGAAGCACATAAAAGCTGAGATACCTCTTTGGGTTACTCCTTACAATCAGGGGTGTGTTATATATAACACAGTCAATTCTGCAGGCTAAAATTATTATCATTATTATTATTATTATTATTATTATTAGTTAAGGTGCTACACTATTTGGAAAAAGCAGGAAGCTATAAGCCCCAGGGCTCTAACAGGGAAAATAGCCAGTGAGGAAAGGAAATATATAAACTACAAGAAAAGTACTGAACAATTAAAATAAAATATTTGAAGAATATACTGGTGTTAAAAGGGAAGGAAGGGGAGGAGGTGCTGTGAGGAGAGGCATGGCAGACAACTATGACGCAAAGTCCCTCCCCTCCAACACTAAAAGCACTAACGATCGATGGAGCCTGGTAGAAATGTGATAACAAGACATGCTTAAAGGCTATAAAGGCCGCTCATGAATGACAGAGGTAAGGAACAGTGACATTGCCCTATCAAGCCAGACAATGCCCTTGAGACTGACCATATACAGTATACATATGATCAGCCCCCAAACCCCTCTCCACACAAGCTAGGACCAAAGAGGGGCAAGTAATGGCTACTGATGACTCAGCAGATAGACCTATATGCTCCCCCAAACCTCTTCCTTGGCTCACAAAAATGGTAAAGTTGCAGCGACCAAAGGAACTAACGAGTGTGAGCGGGGCTCAAAAGCCAGTCTGGTGATCGCCAGTTAGGGACATTACCACATGGGCCACCACAACCTTACCTATTTCCTAATAAATGATATTTATTTTAGAAAACCAGAACAAAATTCATGATTGTTCTAAGTGTTCACAAACCCTTTAAGAAACAAGAATGAACATAGACTAAAACTACTTCTCCCCCTTTAGCTTACCATCATCTTCAAAGGCATACATTATGATAAAATAAATGCCCAATGCTTCCTGGTGAAAAAAAGTACTTTTCGTTATTATAATATGGGACAAACATTCCTCATATACTTAGATACTATAAAATAATACCTTCCGTAGACATCATTTGTCTTCTGATACCCTTTTCCAATAAATATCTTAATCCATTCATTCTTTAAAAAATTTGATAGATGCTTCTTTCAATTATAATCGCCCATTTCTCGTCTTACAAAAAACAGGTTTAAAACGCTTACACCTCCAATATTACATAAAAATCCATTTGCGTTTAGCATTTACAATGTTACATCAGAAATAACTGATTGGACGATGGATATTAGATTACTTTCCATTAAAACAATTATCATAAATGAAGTCTGCTAAGGAAAAAGTGTTTATTTATAATAAATAACATGTAAGTATTTACTATAAATGGATTCTCACGCTTACATTGATTTATTTCGTTTAACAGAAAATTATCTGCAATTATATAAAAACTGCACACTTTTCATAATTCCCTTTCACACAAAAAAAAGGGGGGGGGGGAGGGAGGTGGGCTAATAACCAAACAAGGTATCGTTGCAGTTCAACATCCATTCTATACATTTCAAGAGTCCTTTTCATTTACATCAAGTTTCAATGTGTGTAGCTAGACACTTGCTCTTTGCTATACAGAAAGAGGACTAATTTTCTACTCCCACCCCCAAAAAACTCCCGACCCCCAAAATCCTACCTCTTCCTAATAAAAGTGTTTCTCTCTCACCCTCAAACAGCCATCCATTTCGCTCAGGCCCAACTTTCCTTCCTTCATTCCTCTAAAATCTGGAAACGTTGAACTTGAAAGAGGTCTCCGGCCTCAGAAGGATTTTCTTCGCTCATTTTCACGAAGTTTCTTCTCTTTCCTAAGAGACACTTAAACAACTTTACGGAAGATGGGGGAAATCAAAGTTTCATTTGTTAAATACATAAACAAAATATCTTTTTTTCAATTCAATCTGATGCTAATTGTTAAAAAAATAATTTCTAGAAGTCATGCTGTGTGCGAAGAACATATTCTTGCAACTCCTCAGTATTATGCGTGAAAACAAGATCCATTAATATCATCAAATATAAACATTTTATTTATGCCCAAATTTATGCTGAAATTAATCTAAGGTTTAAAGGTCGGTTATGAATGGCAGAGGCAAGAGAAAGTGACAATGCCCTAGCCTAGAGATTGATCATATATACATGTTATGATAAGCGCCCAAGCTTATTTGAATAGTGGTATGATTAATGTCTATTTTGTGTTACGTGTATGATTAGTGATGTGTGATTTTTTGGTTTATGATGAGCGTTTTAGTTTGTAAGGAAATATAGTTTTAAGGTTATGAGTTGTTTAAATTTCCCTTCTGTCTAAGAGTCCAGTTGATAACGTAAGGGGAAAGTTTGTGCAGAGGAGACATTTGTCAGTTAGTGTGATCAAGGGTGTGGGGGTTGTTTTTTGCAACATCCCGCCACAACGTAACAGTGAAAATTTTAAACATGAAAATTCTTGTTGCCTTGAGCATTTGTACATAAAGGAGAGTGTTCGATAATAAACTCCCTCAGTAGCTTTCATCCTGCCTTTGAGTCACATCCTTCTCTCGGCCTGTCACAAAAGACTCTTGCTCCCTCAAGGCCAGAGATGAAGGAATGTTTACTGAATCCCATTTTTTCAGCAGCGAGAGCAGTTACTACTACGGACGCTATATTTAAATATACGGAAAAGGAGTTATTTTTTGTATTCTAAAAAATCCCATTATAACTAGTACTTTTCTATCATCAAAGTTTAGGACTATTCATCGTTGTTCATGTCCCCTTTCATACACTAATAATTAGAGCCCATGTAGATAGATAGACAAAAATAAAAATATATATTTTTCATTGAAAAGATAAGAAAGGTCACTGGCACTTTTGGATATCCAACACTCCCCAATTCTAAACTTTCCCTCAACCTTCTGTTCTTCATTTTCTCCTTAATTTAGTTGGGATCAAGTAATATGCAGTATGACAGTCTCTACAGTTAAGGGTGGGCAAATTACATTATTAAATATGTGAATAATAACAGAGAGAGAGAGAGAGAGAGAGAGAAAAGTTCCACAATGACCATTATACTAATGGAGAACAGGAAAAGAACTTAACAAGAACAGATTAAGTTACTTATTAATACTGAGAGGAGAATGATGATAAATCCTTTCCCAAAGATTTTAAGAAAGAAAGGGAAGAGGAAAGGAGGCAGCTCTTGACAACATTACTAGAATACAATGAACTTTCGCATAATGCAAATATCGGTTATTTCCCTTTGTTAGAGCCCTTAGGCTTATAGCATCCTGATTTTCTAACTAGGGTTGTAGATTTGCTATGAATAATAATAATAATAATAATAATAATAATAATAATAATAATAATAATAATAATAATAATAATAAAAGGACCAGTCTCTTGAAAAGTGACATTCCTATCTCTACCAAGAATCAAAAGCAATGGTTCCCGTCATGATATGACAAATATGACCAAGATCATCTAATCTCAAAAGTCGTTTCTCCTTAAAGGATATACGTCTACAAAATCCAATCACGTGTTGTCAGTTCAGATGCTGTAATCCTGCAATTTTATAAAGGAATAACCGTAACTTACCTATTTTGAAATATGTCCGAAAGTAACTTTGATTAACCCCTTCCTTATCTAGTATTCCAGGATAACTAGCTTTGAATAAACCATGCTTTAAAAAAATATTTGGGGAATTAGAGAATTTTGATACACATTAATCAGTAAACCTTAACACATAAAAATGGGGTATGCCCTAAAGTGTGAATAAATACAATTTCTTTAGTAGTAAACAGATTTGGCTAATTTATTGGCACATTTTCCTAGGCTCCTGTTGAATAAATCACAAAAATTACTTCTACTTCCCTATACAAAGCAACATAACCATCCTTCAAAATCAACAAAGTATTCTCAACCTAATATCGATAGAACTGACTAACCCGTTGACATGACTCAACCTAAACAAACTTCTATCTCTGGCAATGGGAAACTCAGCGACTCGTATCTGCAAAGCTGCTATAAACTTCTCTTCAAAATCTCGCATGTAGAGTTTACAAGAAAAGCCATTACAATTTCCAGGATTTGCACAGTGATCATTTGTTCCATTCGCAGGCCTTTGGACTTTATTCCAAAGCTAGTTAGTAATTCAATCGTTAACTTTTATAAATAGAGAAAAATAACGTCATCTTGGGGAATATAAATCATGAAACTTATACAACCAAATAACGAATTTTTTTCTATGATGAAGCATTCGTTATGGATTACTTTATTCGTCTAATTTTAAATTGTTACTGGTCTAAATATGTATTATATTAATTATTCGTTACTTCTTATACAGTTTATTTACTTCCTTATTTCCTTTCCTCACTGGGATATTTTCCTTGTTGGAGTACTTGGGCTTATAGTATCCTCCTTTTCCTACTAGGGTTATAGCTTAGCTATTAATAATAATAATAATAATAATAATAATAGTAATAATAATAATATTAACAAAAATAATAATAATAATAATAATAATAATAATAATAATAATAATAATAATAATAATAATAATAATAATAATCATAAACACGTCGCCCCATACTTCAATAATAACCTGCAAATTGACAGTACATACCCCTATATACTCTACTAATATTGAATGAGCTTCAGAGCTACAGATTTCAATACTGTACAAGATGCAGAAAAAAACCTGATCCTCTTCAATGTTTGATTTTATGCTTTTAGGCATCTCGTTTTAAGGCATTATGATTTTGAGGACAAAATCATTTCACATTTACCTACACGTCTCAAACATCAAAGTCCTTAAATAATAATAATTAAAAGTTCACCAAGACCTCTTCAAATCAAATTGAATATCATCAGCTCAACTGACCAATACAGAAGTTTCATTGAATGAACGGTATGTTAATCTGAACAGTTGACATGATGACGTAGTACATCTCGATGTCCGTAGAAGGGACACAACACCCCCCCCTCCCTTCAAATACTACTTCATAACTGCAGCTTTAGGCTCAGCCCTTTTACTACTTCTCCCTGGAAGTTCCAAGACAAAACAGTATTTCTTTTATCCAACTTTCCTTTCCCAGCAACATCGCCAAGTCTAATCCTGCCACTTCTACGTAAAAACTTATCATGACTCCTTTTCTTCCACGTCGTTTTTAGTTTTCTCTTTCTAAATAAAAATTTAAAGTTACTTTCTTTCTGTAAAAAAAAAAGAAAAAAAAATAGAATTCACTGTGTCAAAATAAAAACAAAACATTTATACTCTTTCTGTCAAAATAAAAATAAAACATTTATTCTCTTCCTGTCTCAATAGAAACCTAAAAGTTAGTCTCTTTCTGCCTAAATAAAAACCTAAAAGTTATCGATAAAGGAAGAATTTAATTATCAACCATGGAATCAAAACTAAATTCTCCTCAAAATACAACCGCTGCAAAATATGAAAAGATACTTACTAAACTCAGCCTACTACGAATCCCATCCATATCCTGCTTACACAGCATCTGACCAAAGAGAGAGATATGATTCCCGACACCTCGACCCAATATCCGAAACAGATTCCTTGGCCTGACATATTCGCGACCTTGCCGGTTGTCCCTCAAGGTCACAAACGCCGGCCAGCAGATGCCGTCGAGAATGTGGTCGGTATCTAAACGACGTCCGAATTCTCTATGTGAGCAAAATATTCGAGGAAATTAATCGAACAAGGATACGCATCATTTCTTTGATGTCGTTGTTCATTTCAACGTCCAACATTAATAAGAAGGCAATGATTTATACCTAAAAGGATTACTTAAGTAAAAGAAATAGTAGCCAAATAATAAAAGATAGGTAGAGTGACTAATCTTTGAAAACATGTAACAATTGAACGCATTGAAGGAGTAAACAAACAAATATTCTTCACGCAGTATGAAATTTAAACCCTTATCCAAATAATTTAACTAATGCAATGTAATTGTTCAGTGGCTACTTTCCTCTTGGTAAGGGCAGAAGAGACTCTTCAGCTATGGTAAGTAGTTCTTCTGGAAGAAGGACACTCCAAAATCCAACCATTGCTCTCTAGTCTTGGGTAGTGCCATAGTATCTGTACCATGGTCTTTCACTGTCTTGAGGTAGAGTTCTCTTGCTTGAGGGTACACTCGGGCACACTATTTTATCCTATTTCTCTTCCTCTTGATTTTTTTTTTTAAGTTTTTTTTTTTATAGTTTACATATGAAATATTTATTCTAATACTGTTACTGTTTTTAAAATATTTTATTTTAATTGTTGATTACTTTTCTTGTTGTTTCCTTATTTCCTTTCAACACTGGGCTATTTGCAAAGTAGGAGCCCTGAGGCTTATAGCATTCTGCTTTTCCGACTAGGATTGAAGCTTAGCAAGTAATAATAATAATAATAATAATAATAATAATAATAATAATAATAATAATAATAATAAAACAATACGTAATTCAGATTTTAAACATAGACCGCTGCCATTAACACATGCCCACTTAAACCAGAAATGAAACTGGCATATGAATTTATTATCTTACATTCTATATATATATATATATATATATATATATATATATATATATATATATATATATATATATATATATATATATATGTATATATATACTGTATATGTGTGTACATGTGTGCTTGCGCATCTATGAATGACGGTTACATTTTCTTCATCATTTAAAAGTAAAGAATGTTTAAGAGAAAATAGTACCCACACAACCTCTATTCACATACTCCTCACGTCCAAAAGTCATTTACCTCCATTTCAAGTAGACAAGTTCCCAGAAACATTTTTTTTTTCTAAAGATGCCCTCAAACTTCAACAACCCAAAAGTTTAGTTGAGAATTGAACCTGCCTCCAATTCAGATTTGTAATACGAATGGAAAGAACTCAAAAAACATCGTTTAATTATAATTCACAGGAGATTTACTTTACGAAAAGAAGAGAAAAGAAAAAGTACTTTATACGATGAATACCTCCCAGGGCAGTTCCATACCACTACTAACTTTATTCTCCAGTACACAATATTCGCAAGCAGTGCGTCAGACCCACTTACTAACAACGCGGCACTATTCGTCCCTATCTCCTATGTATATGTGTATGTAAGTGTGAATGTATGTATCATATATATATATATATATATATATATATATATATATATATATATATATATATTTTTATATATATACATACATACATACATATATATATATTAATATATATATATATATATATATATATATATATATATATATATTTATATATATATAATGATTATATAAACTGTATAAGAGAGAGAGAGAGAGAGAGAGAGAGAGAGAGAGAGAGAGAGAGAGAGAGAGAGAGAGAGAGAGAGAGAGAGAGAGAGAGAGCATAAAAAATCTAAATTCTCACGCTAATGGGGGGCGGTCTTCTGAAGTTCAAAGGTGAACAAAGGTGCGACAGAAATGTTTAACCAAATATCTATTACGTAGAAATGACCCTTGCCTATGATGACCATCTCTGCCCCTTTTCCCAATGAAGCCAGTCACTATCATCAAGAATACGCTATATCCACCATATTATCACTCTTTCAATGACAACAATGACTGTACAGTATGACACAAGAGTCCTTGGCAAACCTCGCTCTGAAGAAGTGCATCCTGTCACACCTTACTTCATGGAAAATAAACGAGAGCAGGCCGAGGTGAGGGGCTGGAGGTAAACAGAAGATCTCGCCGCCCAGTAAAGGTGTGGCTGGGTGTACTTCATCAAGGCAAGGTTTACCAGGAATACGTGTATCCAACTATACATTAGAAAAAAGATAAACAGCTCTAATCTGCCAGTTCAATCGTTGCCGCTTAAGTTTAATAAGTGAAGAACTTGGCATCACAAGAGAGGAGATTAGTGCGTCTGCTGCATAAAAATGAGTTCTGGTGCTAAGGACTCAGAACAGCTTTCCGTTGTCAAATTGACATAACATCAAATTTTCTCCAAAGGAATAGTTCTCCTAAAGATGTTTATCTAATAGAATGACGACATTGATCGTCGCATTATAAATGCTGGTATATAAATGATTGATCGTATAAGGCTTCCGTAGTCTTCCAAATATTAAGCCTGAACAAAAGTGTCCCACAGACCATTGCAAACCAGAAGACTTAACACTTAATCTATTTTTTGCTAGTGCTGAACTTTTCACGGCACAACACTGAAGAGACCGACCATTATTCACACCTTTATTGGAGAGATAAGAAGCAAAAATATATAAATAAGGGAATCTCTGATATACTTGAAATTAAAAAAGAAATTAATACTAACTATATACTTCAAAATGTATTTTTTTGTTTTAAATATATGATTCTGAATAAGATTTCATAACAATGATATCATGTTTCATCGTCATAATTGTTATCACTATATCGATTAGTAGCAGAAGTATTAGTATCATTATATCTTCAGCGAAGTGTTCGTCAGAAGTAAATGAACTTTTGCCGAGGGTAATGAAAGAAAGTTCCCAACAAAATTAATAGAAATGGAGGACCTACTATAAATATGAGAGAGAGAGAGAGAGAGAGAGAGAGAGAGAGAGAGAGAGAGAGAGAGAGAGAGAGAGAAATGTAACTGAACAAATGAAGACGTGTATGAAAGTGTCCTTGTGTATTGTTGGGAATGTCATCTGAGATCTCAAATTTCGAGATCCTGTTCAGCCTTTAGTAAGAACTTCCCTTTATTGATAAGTCTACTTAATTGCTATATGACTTTTTGGCACCTTTAAATTGAGTCTTTATAAATTAAAGGATGTCTTGAACTTTGTCCAAATATTTTAATCAGTGACTCTATCAACTAAGGCTTTAGTTTTCACTAGTTGAAAAGCCGGTGTAATTTCTAGTAACAAGCGCTCTCTCTCTCTCTCTCTCTCTCTCTCTCTCTCTCTCTCTCTCTCTCTCTCTCTGAGTTGTATTTGTATGCCGGTGAGTGAACACTTGTGGTCCCTAAAAATATCCTGATTTAACGCGGATAACAAAAGGCTATCGAGTGAAATATAGCTACAAGTTTTCGTGAATAGTCAGTGATTAGTTTGAGGGCAGAAAAGCGGGATAAAACGTCGGCATAGGATAGTTATCTTGTGAATTAATAAAAATCTGATCAAGATGGCATTGTATAACACAGGCAACTCGTGGAGAGACATCGCTGGAGTCAGCAAAAGCAAATTCCATGAGTTGGCGAAACAGGAGCTCGACCGTCTGATAACAGATGTCACTAGTAACTCCAACCAGTGTGATGGAAAAATATTCGGAGACATATTGAAAGAATATGATCCAATAAACTGGAACAAATCTGCGGAAAACATCAGCAAAATAATAGAAGAAATTCCAAAGAAGATCCAAGTGATAAAGAGACTTATAAAGAAAGTCTACATCAATCAACACATTCCATCAAAGAACAATAACAAGTCCAATATGGTGAATATGCTGATTGATGCATTGGGAACAAATAATGCCAAAATGGTGTAATATATGTAAGAAATGGTATTCCATTAATAATCCTCAACAATTGATTAGAAAATGTGATGCCTGTCATGTTCCAACACACCCCACATGTGCTGAAATACAGCAAAAAATAAAAAATAGAGACACAAAGGTATTCTGCTCAACATGCTTAGTCTGGATAGAAAATATAATTAAGTCGAGACTAAATCTGCAAATAGTTGAAGAAGAAGAAGAAGAAGAAGAAGAAGAAGAAGAAGAAGAAGAAGAAGAAGAAGAGAAAACTGAACAGGATATGTGTAAGGATGCAGAGGAAATCATTGATATAACTTATGATGCCATCCAACAACATACTTATGAAGAAATAAATTATCAGATGGAAACAAATAATAGACCCAAGAGACTCTACCCGGACCTACATAATTTTAGGGAAGAGCAAGAACAAGAAAAAAAGAAAAGAAGGATATAGTCTGTAATAATCTGAAAAGAGGGAATTGCAGATTTGGCGAAAGATGCTATTACAAGCATCCAAAGATATGCCATAATTATGAAATATATGGTAAATGTGCGTATTTAGACGGATATGGAGACGAATGCAGAGATCTCCATCCAAAAATATGCAAAACCCTAAAAGAAGGAAAAGGATGCAGTTTCAGCAAAAAATGTCAATATATGCATCCTGCAACTATGAATGAGAGTAAGAAAACTCAGCAAACTGAAAAGAAAAACAAAAATGAAACAAAAAAAAAGAAACAAAAAAGCAGGCTGCGTATGTACCGAACTATGCACCAAAAAAGGCCTTTCAACCCAAATCTGCACATTTAGAGCCCAACTACATGGAATGCATCTATAATGCCAGGGGTTGGTGCAGATATGGGGATAATTGCAGGTTTACACACACAAATAGATATGAAGGCGAAAGAACAAATATAATAGAAAAGTTGGATTTTTTAATGGCAGAATTCCGAGAAATGAAGAAAAGAACATCATATCAGAACAGGAAGGAAGCATGGGAGAATCCATATTATTACCAATATTAAATAATGGGGATGAAACACAAACCATAATAGTGATGAATACACAGGGTTTAGTCACGAGTAACTCTTAAAGGAAAATAGAGTTCCTAGAAGAACTAACCCAAATTGAAAAAATAGATATATTAAATATAAGTGAAACATGGTATTCCCAAGAGACTGGCAGTGATGACCAGATAAAGGGTTTCCAAACTTATAGATCAGACAGAAAAAATAGGAATCAAGGGGGAACCGCAATATATGGAAGAGACATAAATCAAGGAAAAGTCTGTGGAAAATACAGCAACACAGAATGTGAATTGATTGCGGTAGAATTTGAATTTGAAAAACTAGTGAATATTGTAGTTTACAGACCCCCAAATACTAAGGAGTTTGACATAATAATAGAAAAAATTGATGATATATGTAGAAACCATAAAGAATGTAATATACTCCTATCCGGAGATTTTAACTTTCCTTCGTGGATTGGAAAGAACGGATAGAAGAAAGTGGTTGTATGTATACATATAAAAAAAGAGAGTAATAGTAGCGCAGAAGATAAGAGGCAATTTGAAAAGCTTCAAGATATGCTATTAGAACATAATATGCAACAAATAAACCACATTCCAACAAGAAAGGAAAATGTCCTAGATATAGTATTTGTGAATAAGGTGAATTATGTTAAAGAAATAATAGTGTATAACACAGGAATTTCAGACCACAATGTCATAGAATTGATAGTTCGTTCCAAAGCAAGTGATCGCTGAATTAATAAAAGCACAAAATTTTGGGAAGGATATGGAAAATACAATTTTTACAGTAAGAATATAAAATGGTCAGAAATAAATGGAGAACTGAATAAAGAATGGAAAAATGTATTTGTAAGTGATAATATACAGGTAAATACGGACATACTGTACAAAATACTGGAGAAAATTGTTGAAAAATATGTACCGAAAAAAAAACAATAAACAAAAGACGTGCATACCAAGAGACAGAAGGATCTTATTTCAGAAAACTAGAAAGTGGAAGAAAAATCTTGCAAAAGAAAAAAATGTGTGGAAAATGAGGGAAATAAAATGTAAGATAGAAAATGCAGAACAAAAGATTATACAGTCGAAAGAAAATGAAAAAGGGACTTAGAAGAAAGGACACTTCAAAATATAAAAAGAAACCCCAAAGTACTTTACTCCTATGCAATAAAGATGAATAAAGGGAGAATAGAAATAGGCCCTCTAAGAATTGAAGGACGGCTAACGAATGAAAAAAAGGAAATATGCAACATATTAGCAGAAAAATATAAGAGTGAGTTCACGCCAAGAATTGCGAATGAGAATAATGAAACAGAAATGAGAGAAGAAAATGTTGAATATCTAACGGATATAGATATTAATGAAGCAGATATTGTCAAGGCTATAAACGAAATTAAAAATGGATCGGCAGCCGGACCAGATGGAGTTCCAGCGATTTTGTTAAAAAAAACTGCAAACACTATCGCGAAGCCGCTTGCAATACTGCTAAGACAAAGTGTAGATATGAGCGAGATATATGTTAAACATAAATTAGCTTATATAACCCCTATCTTCAAAAGTGGATCAAGACTAGAGGCAAGCAATTATAGACCTGTTAGTCTAACATCACATATTATGAAAGTGTATGAGAGGGTAATAAAAAAAAAAATAATGAACCATTTCGTCAAAAATAATTTGTTTAATATGGGTCAACACGGTTTCGTGCCTGGAAAAAGTACACAGACCCAACTGATAGCACACTATGAAAACATATATAAAAATATGATAAATGAAAAAGACACAGATGTGATCTATCTAGATTTTGCAAAAGCCTTTGACAAGGTAGACCATAACATATTGGAGAAAATAATGAGAAAGCATAATATTGTGGGAAAGATAGGAAAATGGGTAAAAGAATTCCTGCAAAACAGAAAACAGATAGTGGTTGCAAATGACGAGAAATCAGATGAAGCCCAGGTAATATCGGGTGTGCCACAAGGTACGGTATTAGCTGCACTGCTGTTTGTTATTATGATCTCAGACATAGACTGTGATGTTGAAAACTTCGTAGTGAGAAGTTTCGCC
>NW_027168874.1:12500-15000 GCF_036898095.1 Palaemon carinicauda | reverse complement strand
ATATATATATATATATATATATATATATATATATATATATATATATATATATATATATATATTAATGAATGGATGTATCTTGTCGTAATTCTCTTTCAGGCGAAATTTTGCTAATTTTGTAGATGTTTTGTGTGTATTGATTATTTAGTTAGGTAGGTAGGATTAAGGTTTATTCATTATCCCATTCATGTTTATGATTGTTTCTTGTTAGAATTAAGGTATAGTCTTTGGGGCCCGCTCTAGTTGAGCACATAATTTTGTTGTTTAGTATTATAAGTTTTTGCACTCGTTCTTTATGCTTAGTGATTAAGTTTTTTGTATTTATTTTTGCATGGAACTAAGTTTGTTCCTGTACGATTAAGTAATTCCTTGTACATTTTCATGTATGTCCATTTAAGTCTTTGAGATGACTTGGTACAAGGTTATTTCAATTTTAAGGTCTTAGTCCTAAGGTATTAATTTATTGTTATTAAACTTTGTTAATTTTCTTGATGTTTGACTGTTGCCTCCCCATTCTCTGTACTTGCATATTTACCGTCAACTATCATTTAATATCCAACAAAGAATCCATATAAATATACAGATATATATACATATATACATATAAGAGCGAAGATAACACACCACCTCGATTATTCAATTATTTATTTATCATTATTTCTTCTGCCTAAATAAACCCCTCGAGAGATTAGACCTATATGGTGGGTGATCTTTTTTTTTTTCCCCCTATGTCACTTCGTTCAGCGACACTCCGTCTATGTCTTTGTCTTTTTGTCCAATATAGGCAACGTTGACTATAATCTAAGCTTCCGCTTATAATAATTTATTGCAAGTTTCGAAATCCCAGTACTACCTAACTTTTGCTTTATACACAAAACGACATAAGCAAAATCAAATAACTTTGAATTCATAACCCAAATGCATAAATTATTATCATTAGACTACAGAACTTAGCTTTAATTATTTTCCCTCTTAACGCCCTCTTCCTCACTACGACTTTAACGCGTTTATTTATTTATTTTTTCGATTTTTTTATCGCTCTGATATCTTTCAATAATATATTTTTTTTATGAAAGTGGACCAATGTTGTCTCCTACATAAACACTCGCTTGTCCGACGCAAACATATAAAAGCATCACCAGTTTCCCACAAACCTAGTCCTTCCAATAGTAGAGGAAGAGAAGGAATAAGATAAAGAGTTGATGATGGAAGAAGAGAGAGAGAGAGAGAGAGAGAGAGAGAGAGAGAGAGAGAGAGAGAGAGAGAGAGAGAGCAAAAAGAAGGAAGAGGAGAATTCAACACCAGACCAAAGAAAGCCTGTTGCTGTTTTGCTGGATAACCGGGGGACGTCAGTGACAGGATACTCTCTTTCTATCCTGCCTGTCTCGGAACCCCAAACCGAGAGGTAGTCCTGAATCGGAAGACACCTATGAGGAAGGATCCTCAACGGAGTCGATTTCTTAGGGCTTGACCCGAACCAGGACTCTCGGAAAACCCGAGTCTCTTTACTTTAGGTTATCCAGGAAGATACAGATGTTGTTGGGGTATTAAAGCCAACACTTGTTGTTGGCACGGGCCTTTCCCTTGGTTGGCCCGTATGGATACAGACATCACTGCCATTACTGCTCGGAAAATATTCTCCATTTAAGAAGACTCAAACATTTTATGCAAAGTTTATAGATTTGTTGATAAATTCATAATTTCTTATAAAGGTTAATAATTAAGAATTTAGTTGCCTTTAGTACTAATTGTTATTACAGCTATTTTATTAATTTTAGATATTTTTTTTAATCAAATAAATCAGTAAGGAGAGGCACCCGAGGACATACTACTGCTACTGTAGATTGTTATTTGGTACTGAGATGGCAAGATAGTACTACATTGGATCCCTCTCTGGCTGAAGCTCATTTTTCCTTTGCCTAATTTTCGAGTCAACGCAATATTAATCTCTCCATTAACTTTTAAAGGACTGACTGAATAACAATATTTTTATTCAAATTTGATTTGGAATAAAATAGTTTATTTTTTAAAATCATTGATGAAAGATTTTGTGTTGATATACTCTACATAAGATGAAGATAAGATAAATAGATGGAGAGAGTTGACTCGAGCTGCCGACCCTGGTATACTATGGGAATGATGAGGTTGAAAGAAGAAGACAGTTACTTGAGTAGCTAAGCCAATCTATAGTCTATGCTTAAAACATTATTTACAAGAACAATAACATGTCGACTTTTCATTGGTCGGAAATTTAGTCTGAACACTGTGTCACTGAGATATGTTATATATATGAAAGGCATCTCACCCTCAACTTCAATACTCATTTGTTAGGCCTATAAATACTTCCATTCCTTAACTTGAATATCCAAACTAGAATATCCTTCGAACAGTCACAAATAATTTCCAAGATTTCACTATAACTGTTGTTTGTTTGTAACTATGACGTCTAAGTTCAAACAATAGTTATAGACCATGTTCGATACAATTTTTAGGACACTTC
>NW_027168873.1:27500-35000 GCF_036898095.1 Palaemon carinicauda | reverse complement strand
TAAATATGGGAATAAAGGATATGGAAATTATCATGTATTGCTCACTATGTGCATACGTTGTATTTTTCAGTTTGAGAAAAAATAAGCAATGACCCAGTAGATAAGTTGCCGGCATTAGTGCATGAATTACTGGATGTTGGGGAATGCGATAAATATTTTATATATTGTCGTCTACGTACTAAAAATGCTTGGGAATACGGAAAATAAATAGTAAATTAATTCACAATACCTAAATTGGAACCATTCCCACACCATAGCAGCTTCCAGAAATTAGGAAACTTAGGATTAAGCCAAATTAGACCTATGAATCTGTCTCGCGGTAACTTTGACCAAATCTTTATTTGGGAACTCGCGATTGAATTATCTGAACCCCTTTCCCCTTTTCGTCCTTATAAACAGCCCCAGTCTCGGTTTTACTCAACAAAACATACGATACATTAAATACACATCGCCAGTTTCTACTTAATTATAAGTAACTGATTATAGCTTGAAAATATATCAGTTGTCCATTGTATGCGAGTTGCCTAGTACGTTTGATCTCTCACATTGTGTGTATGTAAAGACACATGAATACGATATATATATATATATATATATATATATATATATATATATATATATATATATATATATATATATATATGTATATATGTATGTATCAAAAGCAGCAAGCGAGTTCAGGTAGACCGAACGAAAGTTGCCAGAAACCTCTGGCAACCTCATGTGATATCCCGGGAAACATGAATATTTTCACTAAATCTTTATAATACTAACTTTAATTATTAATTTATTACATATACAAAATTATATCTATTTAAAGGTTCGAATTCTACTTTTATCAGCTATGTGTGACATGAGTTTGAAAGTAAAAACTCTGAGTTTATGTCCGTTAATTAATGTCTGATAACTCAATTTCGAGTCGTGGACCTCGTGGTTCTTCTTCCAGTGACGTGTGTTCATGTTTGAACTTCATTTCTTCGCTTTAAACCTGGTTTTAACTCGCTTGCAAAGCGTTATATTACTCTATATTGAACACGAAGATACTTAGAAGCTCCCTAGAACGTTTATTCTAAGTAAAGGATGAAACGAGGCTATATTTCCCTGGGAATTCCGTTTGGTGTCATCTTTAGCCGAAACCGCCATTTTTATGCAACTTCCCGAAATCAAAGAATCCACCTCTAGCTAGTGATTGGCGAATCAACATTCATCTTTGGTAAGTGTGATGTGGTTTAACATTCTGTATTGACTTTCAACTTATTGATTTCAGTAGGCAAATGTAGAAAGGTAACGAAATCAGAAGGATACATCCTTGTAGGATATCTTCTCCACCCGCATGTGGATACTTCTCAATGTGGGGGGTGGGGGTGGGGGGATGATCCGCATAGGATGTTGTATCTTGACGTGACCGAAGAATTGTTCATAGTATACCAAAGTTACTCAAAAATTGACGATGTTCAAAACACCATCAAGAACATATTCGGTTGGTTTAACATGAGTTTAATACTATATAGCTTTTAATCGGAAAGATCCTTTGATAGGCCAAACGTATCATGATATATGGCTAAAGGGACTCGTCTGCCCTTTGGATTCTACCTTATTTTTCAATTTTGAAAGGAATATTTACCAATTAAGCTCAGTATAACGTAACCTTGATATAAAAGTTGCTAGTTCTTTATCAAAGGAAATACTAGATCATAGGCCTAGGTCTAATGTTCTCTGTACGATTGGTGTTTGTGTGTGTTTCTGTTTTAAACAATTGAATTAGGCTAAGCGAATTATGGAAAATAACAAGAAGTTCTAGATGTTAAATGGGGAATTTATCAACAATAATGTTAATATTTTTTGCGTAGGAGCAATGGTGGCCGGTGTTTGATTTCTCAATAAGGCTATGAAGCGAAACTAATGTTAGCTTGTGTGTGTGTGTGTATGTGTATCTATGAGTTTCTTTTCACGGTTATCAATTTAGTTAGGTTAGGTTTTGATATTGGATTTTACCCAAGATTTCCATAAATGCGTTACCTTAAAATCATCGAACTTCTTGAAATTAGCTGCAACCATGATGTTTACCTACAGAAGTTTACTCTCTTGCTCCACATTCAGACTTCCTATCTTGGGGCGTACGATAACGGTTTTAACAATAGGCGATAGTCTTAGTTCATTATTATTATTATTATTATTATTATTATTATTATTATTATTATTATTATTATAGCCTCCGCCAACGAAGTTGGAAGAAGGTTATGTTTTATATCCGTTTGTGTATTTGTATGTGAACACCTCCCAGGTCACAATTTTAGTCGTAGAGTAATGAAACTTGCAGGGATTAACTATTATGCATAAAGCTGAAAGTGAAAAAATTGTGGAGGGTCAAGATCAAAGGTCAAGGGTACGATCAAGCAAAATATACTACAATCCACGTAATCAGCCATAAGTTTGGACATAGTTGTCACAGAGACTTCAAACTTGGTTCATGACTGAGTGTATGAAAATCCATGCCAATTAATACATGTTAAGGTTAAAGGTCAACGTCGAGAAATAAGCTGCTGCGGCGGAGGTCTGCGCTCTACTAAGTGCCCCTCTAGTTATTATTATTATTATTATTATTATTATTATTATTATTATTATTATTATCATACCAAGTTATTGCCAAATGCCACCAAAAGAAAACCTCTGGTTTCTTCCATGTCTTTGATTTTTATTTTTGAAACTACTAATTTTTTATTGAATTGAAAGCCAGACTCGTTAAAATCACAATTGAAACCAAGGAAAACGTCACTTCAACTTCAAGATAAGGAGTTTGCCCATTTTCCCGAACATTTCTCTGTACAGTCTTACACCCTTCCCGGTGCTACTAGAGTGTGATTCCTTCCATCAGGATTCTACTAGAGTGTGATTCCTACCATCAGGATTCTACTAGAATGTGATTCCTACCATCAGGATTCTACTAGAGTGTGATTCCTACCATCAGGATTCTACTAGAGTGTGATTCCTACCATCAGGATTCTACTAGAGTGTGATTCCTACCATCAGGATTCTGCTCGTGTGTGATTCCTACCATCAGGATTCTACTAGAGTGTGATTCCTTCCATCAGGATTCTACTAGAATGTGATTCCTACCAACAGGATTCTACTATAGTGTGATTCCTACCATCAGGATTCTACTATAGTGTGTGATTCCTACCATCAGGATTCTACTAGTGTGTGATTCCTACCATCAGGATTCTGCTAGAGTGTGATTCCTACCATCAGGATTCTACTAGTGTGTGATTCCTACCATCAGGATTCTACTAGTGTGTGATTCCTACCATCAGGATTCTACTATAGTGTGATTCCTACCATCAGGATTCTACTATAGTGTGATTCCTACCATCAGGATTCTACTATAGTGTGATTCCTACCATCAGGATTCTACTAGAGTGTGATTCCTACCATCAGGATTCTACTAGAGTGTGATTCCTACCATCAGGATTCTACTAGTGTGTGATTCCTACCATCAGGATTCTACTAGAGTGTGATTCCTACCATCAGGATTCTACTAGTGTGTGATTCCTACCATCAGGATTCTACTAGAGTGTGATTCCTACCATCAGGATTCTACTAGTGTGTGATTCCTACCATCAGGATTCTACTAGAGTGTGATTCCTACCATCAGGATTCTACTAGTGTGTGATTCCTACCATCAGGATTCTGCTAGAGTGTGATTCCTACCATCAGGATTCTACTAGTGTGTGATTCCTACCATCAGGATTCTACTAGTGTGTGATTCCTACCATCAGGATTCTACTATAGTGTGATTCCTACCATCAGGATTCTACTATAGTGTGATTCCTACCATCAGGATTCTACTAGTGTGTGATTCCTACCATCAGGATTCTGCTAGAGTGTGATTCCTACCATCAGGATTCTACTAGAGTGTGATTCCTACCATCAGGATTCTGCTAGAGTGTGATTCCTACCATCAGGATTCTACTAGAGTGTGATTCCTACCATCAGGATTCTACTAGAGTGTGATTCCTACCATCAGGATTCTACTCGTGTGTGATTCCTACCATCAGGATTCTGCTAGAGTGTGATTCCTACCATCAGGATTCTACTCGTGTGTGATTCCTACCATCAGGATTCTGCTCGTGTGTGATTCCTACCATCAGGATTCTACTAGAGTGTGATTCCTACCATCAGGATTCTACTAGAGTGTGATTCCTACCATCAGGATTCTACTAGAGTGTGATTCCTACCATCAGGATTCTACTAGAGTGTGATTCCTACCATCAGGATTCTGCTCGTGTGTGATTCCTACCATCAGGATTCTACTAGAGTGTGATTCCTACCATCAGGATTCTACTAGAGTGTGATTCCTACCATCAGGATTCTACTAGAGTGTGATTCCTACCATCAGGATTCTACTAGAGTGTGATTCCTACCATCAGGATTCTGCTCGTGTGTGATTCCTACCATCAGGATTCTACTAGAGTGTGATTCCTACCATCAGGATTCTACTAGAGTGTGATTCCTACTATCAGGATTCTACTAGAGTGTGATTCCTACCATCAGGATTCTACTAGTGTGTGATTCCTACCATCAGGATTCTACTATAGTGTGTGATTCCTACCATATTTTTCGGGTATGAGGCGATTCCTATCAAAGGAGGATATATAAAACATACTTATTGATACTATTTTAATCTATTCTATTCTATAAAACATGCTGAAAAATCCCTAAAATGCACCTTAGGTTAGGTTAGGTTAGGTAAAATGGTCGTTTTGGTTACACTGTTTGCTTGTTTAGTTGGTTTGGTAACGCTTGATTGAGGTCCTACTCTTGTAATAACACCTTGGAAGGGGAATATTACATGGGTGTTTGCTTGGTAGGATTCACCCTATAGATTTGAATCCCCATACTGAGGTAGGAACAGAAAATGAGGGTGGGAATCACGCTATAGTAGCACCGTCTTCCCTTCTCGCTCCGTCTATCCAATCCTTTCCACAACCCCGAACTAGGAACGCTGTCGCCTCTGGATTCATATATCTGTACATTGACAATGGTTATAGCAAGTTTCATTCACAGGCTGCTGACACTTCAAAAGGTTGAAGCTCATCTGTTACTTAGATTGCTTTTCCAGCCACAAGGGATTTACAATAATAGATTAGATTTTTCTTGGCTTTTGGTCAGGTTTATATGAATTGGTTTATGTCTACCCTGACCTAATATTCATCATCATCATTATCATTAGACGTTTATGGTCTTTCTATGCCAAATTTTCTTGGTTCGTTAGTTCATCGTCTTCTCTTCCATCCTCTGCTTCCTTTTCGATCTGTAGGGACCCATTCTGTTATTCTGAAAGTTCATCTATTGTCTGTCATTCTCATTATGTCTTGCCTATGTTCATTTCTCCTTCTTAAATGTTGTTAGAATAGCCTATATATATATATATATATATATATATATATATATATATATATATATATATATATATATAATGTCCTATATATATTTATATATATAGGCCTATATATATATATAATGCCCTATATATATTTATATATATAGGCCTATATATATATATATATATATATATATATATATATATATATATATATATATATATATATATATATATATGTCCTATATATATTTATATATATGCCTATATATATATATATTTATATATATGCCTATATATATATATATATATATATATATATATATATATATATATATATATATAATGTCCTATATATATTTATATATATAGGCCTATATGTATATATATATATATATATATATAATGTCCTATATATATTTATATATATTTATATATATAAGCCTATATATATATATATATATATATATATATATATATATATATATAATACAGTATTCTAATACATATGTAAATATAATATATGTATCTGTATGGTATTAATAAGCATGCCGTATGTATATATATATATATATATATATATATATATATATATATGTCTATATATATATATATGTCTATATATATATATATATATATATATATATGTCTATATATATATATATATATATATATATATATATATATATATGTCTATATATATATATATATATATATATATATACCCTGTATATATAGTATATATATATATATATATATATATATATATATATACCCTGTATATATATATATATATATATATATATATATATAATATATATATATATATATATATGTATGTACGTCCGTACATATGTACACCCCTCTATATGAATTGCTATTGATTACTAAAACATAGTTCTACCTCGACTGTTCTAGTACATCATCATCATCTTAAAGCTGTACTCAGCAAATAGGGAGTGCGGGGCCCCGTCAGCATTCACAGCCCTCTTCATGTTAGGCCTACTAGGCTTAATAACTCGAAATCCGTGAAGTAGACCTGTTCTTAACATAGCTATTTCTAAGATTATAGTGTGTGGGATATTTCTTTAGTTATACGTATGTTTAAAGATGGAGTCGTGGTTTACTAATTGGGATTTATTATTATTATTATTATTATTATTATTATTATTATTATTATTAGTGACCCGTCAAAATGACGTAAATATTTAGATAGATATGTACACACGCACTCACACACATGCAATAGATTTAATCCTTCCCACCACCTACCCCTTATTAAACTGCAAGCCCCTCTCACCAGGGTATGACTACTCATTTTCCCCTCCCTGAGGGAAGGGGAGACCCAATATAAAATGTGTGTATATATAGATATAATATATATATATATATATATATATATATATATATATATATATATATATATATATATATATATATATATATGTATATGATATATATATGTATATGTATTTATATATATATTTTATATATAATTATATATTTTATATATAAATATATTTTATATATATATATATATATATATATATATATATATATATATATATATATATATATATAGCCAGACACTTGCTCTCTATTATTATTATTATTATTATTATTATTATTATTATTATTATTATTATCATTATTATTATTATTATCCCCACCTCCGTTGTTTACAAAACTATTGAAAATATCCGCAATTTGTTTTGTAATGCGTCCTGAGTAAAACCAACCGGAGATGAAACCAATCTACAGCCACAATGAACTCTAGAAATCGATGCCTTAGAGAGAGAGAGAGAGAGAGAGAGAGAGAGAGAGAGAGAGAGAGAGAGAGAGAGAGACAGAGACAGAGACAGAGACTCTAGTAATATTCTCAACGTAGGTAATATTATTCCACGTTCGTATGCAAATTACCAGCTTGTAGTAGTCGTCGTGTTAATAACAAGAACAACAGTGATAATATTAACGAAGCCTCGATTCACTAGAAATTTCGACAAGAAGTTACAGGCGAGACGATATCCTGAAGATGTTGGCGGTGACCAAATTCTGAAATTAACTTTCCTGAATCTTGTTGAATTGTTGGAACTTCAGAGGTTCGAACTTGGTGCAAATGC
>NW_027168873.1:0-12500 GCF_036898095.1 Palaemon carinicauda | reverse complement strand
AAATCTCCCCAGTAGGACAAAATCCCCACAGTAGGACAATTCCCCGAAGACAAAATCCTCAAAAACAAAATCCCTCCCGAAGACAAAATCCCCGAAGAAAAAATCCCGAAGACAAAATCCCCCGAAGGCAATATCTCCTCAGGACAAAATTTCCCCCAGACAAAATCTCCCCCTGACAATCCCCCCCCCCTCCTCCGAATCCTACCGGATATTTTTCTTTGGAGATGGATTTTGCCCCGCTACCGATGGAACCCTTCTATTTATCATTGGCGAATCGTAAACGGAGTCGTCTTCAAAACCAGATGGTTCACTCTCCCCTTATCTCCACTGAGGATTTTCAGTCATATGGCACCATCTAAGACCATGGCCAGGCTGGCCCTTCTTGTTAACCTCGTAATTGTTGGGTCATTGTCAGAAGTAGACTAAGACAAGTTGTGGGGCGTGACCTCTCTTCCTCTCAGTAAATAGGATAGTGATGTAGATGTCATTTGGGGATTCCTATTTGAACTGTAGGTATGCTTAGTTTGAGTACCTGCTGGATTACAAGAAATAGGAGGATTTGCTGTTGTCCCTAGTAAGATCAACCCATGACTTGTTTTTTTTTCAAATATTACATGCATTAAAAGCTTTCATTATAAATAGAAGTTAAGTTGGCTTTCTAAGCAAAATCTTTATGAAATTGAATAACAAGCTATTAAATTTGTGGATACACACACACTTACACGTGTGTGTGTGTATATATATATATATATATATATATATATATATATATATATATATATATATATATATATATATATATATATATATATTTATTTATATATATATGTGTGTGTGTGTATATACACACACACACACACACACACATATATATATATATATATATATATATATATATATATATATATATATATATATATATATATATATATATATATATATATATATATATATAAACTAAATGAATTTTATGAATTTCAATAACAAGCTATTATAGTTGGGGACACACACACACACACACACACACACACACACACACATATATATATATATATATATATATATATATATATATATATATATATATATATATATGTGTGTGTGTGTGTGTGTGTATACACATACATACATACAGACACACACACACGTATTATAACTGCCTACCTATTCATGGTGTACTCAGCAAAGGTGACAGAGTATTACACGGCTGTAAATCTTTTTTTTTTTACCTGTTTCGCTACCTATCGGTCCACTCAATTATGAATGGGTACCAACATCCATCGAACTGGAAAAAAAAGTGATGGGGGGTAGCAACCCCACCCCTAAAAAAAATAGAAAATGGGAGGCTGCACTCTTCTGCCACCAATCCCCCAAGTTTAAAACTAATGCTTAATGAACTCTCTCTCTGTCTCTCTCTCTCTCTCTCTCTCTCTCTCTCTCTCTCTCTCTCTCTCTCTCTGAAGGTCGTCTGTTACTTATTCCAAGGATGAATATCTCCATTCCTTTTAAATGAATTAAGTGGCTGCGTTGCTGAATTAACAAGGCAGTCTGGGATCCAAATGCAGAGAGAGAATTTAACGGTAGTTTCTAGATGTGCTTTTAGAATAATGACTATTGCATTTGTTGCATTTTAGTGATTCAAGTTTTTACTGCTTTTTTTTTCACCTATTTTAGTTTATGCTGTTTTGTTATCGCTGTTACAGTTTCTGCTGCATTACAGCGTCTTTGAAGTTTTGTTTTCCTGCTGTAACTTTTGCTGTTATGTATAGGTGTTTGAAAGTTAAAAGGTCGCTCATGAATGGCAGAGGCAAGGGACAGTGACATTGTCATATCGAGCTGGACAATACCCCAGAGACTGACTATATATACATATGATCAGCGCCCAAGCCCCCTCTCCACCCAAGCTAGGAATAAGGAGAGCCAGGTAATAGCTACTGATTACTCGGAAGATAGACCTTTAGGCTCCATCATATCCCCCATCTTTAGCTGGCAAGGATGATGAGGTTGCAGCGACCAAAAAACTAACGAGTTTGAGCGGGACTCGAAACCCAATCTGGCGTTCACCAATCAGGGACGTTACCATCTCGGCCACCACAACCCATGTGTTACTGCGTTTAAGTGTTTGAAGTGATGTTCGAACGTGTGGAAGGGGTATTTTGGTTGTCGAACACGTTCGTCGAACGGTTCGAAGTAAGTCTGTTCTCGTCTGACTTTGTGGGCGGGGCTTCATTGTCCTCAAACCTTATGCATTTGTGGCTGATTCTACCTCTTCGAACCGTTTGAGGAGCAGGTTCGACAGCCGGGTTCGACTGACTCCGCCTCTTCGAACCGTTTGACGAGCAAGTTCGACAACTGGGTTCGACTGACTCCGCCTCTTTGAACCGTTTGACAAGCAGGTTCGACGGACTCCACCTCTTCGAACCGTTTGACAAGCAGGTTCGACAGCCGGGTTCGACGAACCGTTCGACCGTGAAAGGTTATTTTGTTTACTTGCTGTAACTGTTGCAGTTATGCATACGTGTTGCGTGTGCTACTGCTTTTCAGGGCTCTTGAAATCAATGCTACTTTGCGTGGCTGTTGCAATAGTTGTTGCCTTGCAATGCCGTTGTACTTCAAGTTTCTATTGCTTCATAAGCTATTGCTTTTAATTGCCCTGTTATTATTACTAATGCTTTGCATGACGTCTGCAGTTTCTATCTTAAAAGTATTTTGCACGACCTTTGCAATTGGTGCCGTAGGTGTTAAAAGAATATAAATATAAACCACCAACTACAGTATTTATTTTCTTTTATTAGGAAATACACATTTAAGATTTTACAATTTATAACATATACATCATAGTATATTTACAATGTTTTTTTTTCACATATACTGTATTTACAATTGCAATTTTTACTACTTATCTAAAGATGTTTTTTAATGAAAATTGTATCGACTCGTGAACACTTCTTCAATTTTTTTTTACATATACTGTATTTACAATGGCAATTTTTACTACTTATCTAAAGATGTTTTTTAATGAAAATTATATCGACTCGTGAACACTTTTTCAATTTTTTTTTACATATACTGTATTTACAATGGCAATTTTTACTACATATCTAAATATGTTTTTTAATGAAAATTATATCGACTCGTGAACACTTTTTCAATTTTTTTACATATACTGTATTTACAATGGCAATTTTTTCTAATCTATATATGTTTTTAATTAAGAAAATGTATCGCCTCATAAATACTTTTTTAATAGAAGCTTTAAATCCTATTTTATCTACATTAAACGTACTTATCATTTCTACGTTTAATACTACCGTAATTACTCGCTCGTAAAACCCACATCAGAAGGGGGCAATCATCCTTTGAACAACAGTGGAGGAGGGGTCACTCCTATGGAAGTCCTTATTAATTTTAACTCTCTTCCACCCCCTCCTTTCACCTCCCCCCTCCCGTCCCCTACTCACGCCCACGCCCACGAAACCTCGTGGAATTTGAGGAGGTTTCATAGGCGTAGTGAGGATAATACGCACATACGCATATCGTAAAGACTATCTCAGTCTTGATTATCTCAGATGACCCATGCAAGAAGGCCAAAGGAAATCAGGTGGTCGATGTCTGTGGAGAGACCTGTGGGCCTTTGTAGCGAGGCTTGTGTCAGTCCTATTGATTAATGCTGTGTTTCTTGCATAGATCCTATATCTCCTAATTTAGGAATTGGCGAGTTTGAGATCGAAGTAGGTTTTAAAAGGCCGATCATGAATGGCAGAGGCAAAGGACAGTGACATTGTCCTAGCAAGCATGACAATGCTATAGAGACTGACCATAAATACATATGATCAGCGCTCATGCCCCTCTCCACCTAAGCTAGGGTCAGGCAATGGCTGCTGATGACTCAGCAGATAGAACTGTAGGCTCCCCCAAACTCCCCCCCCCATTCTTAGATCACAAAGATGGTGGGGTTGCAGCCACTAAATGAACTAACTAGTCTGAGCGGAACTCGAACCTCAGTCTGGTGATCACAAGGCAGGGACCTTACCAATAGGCCACCACAACTGATTATTATTTTTATTATCATTATTATTATTTTTTGCTGAGTTACAACCATAGTTGGAAAAGCAAGATGCTGTGAGCCAAGGGCTCCAACAGGTAAAATATCCCAGCAAGGAAAGGAAATAAGGAAATGATTAAACTACAAGATAAGTAATTAATAATTGAAATAAAATATTTTAAGAATAGTATCAACAACAGAATAAATATTGGGTTCCCTTTTAAAAAACCGTATTTTTAATCGGAAAGTCTCCGGTTAAACATACGGTTCTCAGCCATATTTCAGTAAATACATCATCATCATCAGCATCTCCTCCTACGCCTATTGACGCAAAGGGCCTTGGTTAGATTTCTCCTGTTGTCTCTATCTTGAGCTTACAATTCAATACTTCTCCACTCATCATCTCCTACTTCACGTTTCATCTCCTACTTTACTCTTACTCTAAATAGTCTTCAACCATGTAGGCCCGGGTCTTGTACTCTTCTAATGCATTGCGGAGCCCAGTTGAAAGTTTGATTAACTAATCTCTCTTGGGGAGTGCGAAGAGCGTACCCAAACCATCTCCATCTAACCCTCACCATGATCTCATTCACTCGGTATACAGTATACAGGTGACCGTAATTTTTACCCTACTTCATTATTTTTTTACGGGTTAGTAACCGTAATATCACTCTTTAACGTCAATATATCGGATTTAAAACTGTAAATGCTTGGCAAAATTTATTCCAGGATTTTTAATGTTGATGTTTTTTTTTTTTTTTTTTTTTTTTTTTTTTTTTTTTTTTTTTTTTTTTTTTTTTTATTACAGCAAATTTTCAACAGCGTAGCTCTTAAGATCTCTACCAGTGTGTTTTAAGCGATTCAGGTAAAAGAAAAAGTCTCCGAGTAGAATTTCAAAGATCTGTTGGGAATGTCCAGCCATCTCTCCTGACTACCTTTTCCACATGTAACTTCTCCAAGTTAGTAATTTGTTCTAAAGATCCCTTTAGACCAGGTAGGAAGTTAACCAACTTCGCCGGCATTTCCTTTGATCGTATAGTCTTGAGTGGAACTCGTCCGAAACTTCGAACTTCATAAAAAAAATCTATTATTTTCTGGCATTTAGGAACTTGTGGTGATCGAGAATTATATTTGTTTACGTTTCTGTAAGCGCATTATTATTATTATTATTATTATTATTATTATTATTATTATTATTATTACTAGCCAAGCTACAACCCTAGTTGGAAAAGCAAAATGCTATAAGCCCAAGAGCTCCAACAGGGAAAAATAGCCCAGTGTGATTGATTTGAACTTATGGGTTATCGTAAGATTTCTTTTAAAGGTTTAAAGGTTTGAAGGCCGCTCATGAATGGCAGAAGCAAGGGACAGTGACATTGCCCTATCAAGCAGGACAATGCCCTACAGACTGACTATATATATATATATATATATATATATATATATATATATATATATATATATATATGTATATATATGTATATATACATATATACACTATATATATGTATATATATATATATCTATCTATATATATATATATATATATATATATATATATATATATATATATATATATATATATATATATATATATATATATATATATTCAGTGCCTAACCCCCTCTCCACCAAAGCCAGGACTAAGGAGGGCCAGGCAATGCCTGCTGATGACTCAGCATATAGACCCATAGGCTCCCCAAAACCCCCATCCTTAACTCATAAGGATGGTGAGATTACAGCGACCGAAGAAACTAACGAGTTTGAGCGAGACTCGAACCCCAGACTGGCGATCACCAGTCAGGGACGTTACCACATCGGCCACCACAACCCTAATTGATTGAAGTGTTTAGTATTTGATATGCGACTGACTAATAATATCAGTTAAATTAGATTTATTTAGCGTCTTTTTTTCCGTCCTTGTGTGATAGTGGTTGTTGTTGCCTTATTGGTAAGCCCACAATAAATAACAGGTACTACAACAGCATTTTTTTTTATGTACCACTATGATTAAACTAAATAACTACAAAATTAATAAGATTTTTCATCAAAACATCGAAAAAAAAATCAAAACTCTCTGCCTGGTAATCGCCAGAAGGGGGTTCGAGTCCCGCTCAAACTCGTTAGTTCCTTTAGTGTCTGCAACCTTACCATCCTTGTAAGCTAAGGATGGAGGAATTTGGGTCAGTGTATCTAACTGCTGACGTCATTAGTAGCCATTACCTGGCACTCCTGGCCCTCCCTGGTCATAGCTGGGGTGGAAAGTGGGCCTTGGGTGCTGATCATATATGATATATGGTCAGTCTCTAGGGCATTGTCCTGCTTGATAGGGCAATGTCACTGTCCCTTGCCTCGGCCGTTCATGAGTGACCTTTAAATTGTAAACCTTGGAGCGCATAACCTCATGCCAGTTATTAAAATGATTTGCAACTCTCTCTCTCTCTCTCTCTCTCTCTCTCTCTCTCTCTCTCTCTCTCTCTCTCTCTCTCTCTCTCTCTCTCTCTCTCCAAGGGCGGCGAGTCTCCAGTTTTACCTAGTAATAAGAGTCCTCATGATTACATTCATGAAAGTAATGTTTTAAGATCTTAAATTTCTATTTTCTTTGTTCATTGATTGAAATATCTACAAGACTTTCATGTCTATAGATAGTAAAGCAGGGTTTACACGTTCGAATGGTTCGTCAAACCCGGTTGTAGAACCTCAATGTCAAACGGTTTGAAGAGACGGTTTACACGTTCGAGTGGTTCGTCAAACCCGGTTGTAGAACCTCAATGCCAAACGGTTTGAAGAGACGGTTTACACGTTCGAGTGGTTCGTCAAACTCGGTTATAGAACCTCAATGTCAAACGGTTCGAAGAGGTGGAGTCACCGCCCATAAAAGTCAGGCGAGAACACACTTATTTCGAACCGTTCGACGAACTTGTTCGACAAACAAATACCTCGTTCACACTTACGAACATCATTTCAAACACTTGTCTGTCGAACTGCATTCGCCGAACCGAGTTTTAAACGTGCAAATAGAAGCAGCATTTGAAGGACAAGCAAGATTCATGTTCCTTTGACATGGTTTTTATCTATAAACAAAATATGCACAATTGAGTCTTCTTAAACTAGGATTTACTAGCGGAAGATATGCAAATTTATACCAATCTTTTCCTTTTATGATCTATTATCTTAATTTTGCACGATTCAGTCCTGTGCGAAACATTTCTGCATACGAGTATTGATCGAGGGAGTTTAGTGCATATTTACCCAAAGTTATTACCTAGACTTAATAACACATCATTCGGGCCATAAACATCAAGAGCTCCCCTTTGTCACGTGACCTTAATCATCATCCAGCTCATTATCTTTTCATGAATTCCCGAAAACGTCGATAGATGGAATTAACCACCATTCCCACTTCCCCCTTGTTGGTTTTGAAAAGAAAATAATAAGTAAGGGAAAATGACAAAAGGGGGTTTTAATGTCTTCATTGACGCTAAAAAATGGGAGAGAGAGAGAGAGAGAGAGAGAGAGAGAGAGAGAGAGAGAGAGAGAGAGAGAGAGAGATTTGTGCATTTTTTGTCATTGCGTGGCGTAATGCGGTATTTATTGAATGCATGTGGTTAAGGTTTCGAGGGACAGTGAGGGGACTCTGACGCGTTGCACTATATATATATATATATATATATATATATATATATATATATATATATATATATATATATATATATATATATATATATATATTATATATATATATATATATATATATATATATATATATATATATATATATATATATATATATGATTATGTATTTGTATATATACATATATGTAAAAGAACCATAGAGAAAATTCATATATGAAAGTAAATCCTGATAAGTTATGTCTTATCTCCTGAAGAAGTAAGACGAAACTAGTCAGGATTTACTTTTTTAATATTCTAATTTTACCTGTGGTTCTTTTCTATCTAAGCATCACCTGTCCTTGTAACCTTACGTGTATATATATATATATATATATATATATATATATATATATATATATATATATTATTTATATATATATATATATGGGTATGTGTATATTATACTATTCCTACTCTCTTTACTAGTCTGGATCGATTTTCTATACGTTTCTGTCTTTCGATTGCTCGTGTTTGTTTGTGAACAGCTTCCTGGCCACAATTTTAATCGCAATGAGACGTGCAGGGATTAACTGTTATGTAAAAAGCTGGAAATTATTAAATTTTGGAAATGTCGAAGGTCAAGGTCACGGTCAAGCAAAATGTCCAATTCACGTAATCAGCCATAAGTTTGGACATCGTTGTCACAGAGACTTCAAACTTGGTTCGTATTTGAGTGTATGAAAATCCACGCCAGTTAATACATGTTAAGGTCAAAGGTCAAGGTTGAGCGAAAGGTCGAGAATTAAGCTTCCGTTGCGGTCTGTGATATACTGAGTGCCCTTCTAGTTAAAATAATCTTAAGGTTAAGTTTGTTGTGGGCAAGGTCAGTATATACTTATTCTTTTCTAACCCTTTGACGTACCACGTCAAATCTATGAACTCTGGCGTTTGCATGACTCTTGTAAACTCTCCCCTTTAAGACATATATCTGACTTCAAGAAGCTCTTTTGATTTTTTGACATGATCAACTGTCCACTGTTACAAAAAAAAACCGTAATTTTAATCGGAAATTCTCCGTAGAAATATACTGCTTTTAGTCGTATTTCAGTAAAATACAGGCGACCGTAATTTTATACCCTACTTTGTTATTATCCCTTCCGGCTTGGTGTCCGTGATATCACTCATTCGCGTCAATATATCCGTTTTGAAAAAGGTAAATGCCTGGCAGCATTTATTCCAGGATTTTTACTGTTTTTTACGATAAATTTTTGATATTGTTTGTGGCCTTCGATGTTGTTATAGGGTGTTGGAGCTATATGTTTCCTGTATATATTGATCGTTTAGTTTTTACTATATGAAAAGTTGAACAATTTTAGCACTACTACTACTACTACTACTACTACTACTACTACTACTACTACTACTACTACTACTACTACTACTGCTAATCGGTTTAATTCTTACCAATTCGCCAACATTGCGTTCCGTATCATTCGCTGTCATCCACTTTTCTCTGAACTTCTCCAATCGAGTTGTTCTTATAGCTTCCGCTATCGTCTTTATTGCCCCCAGTACTTTACGATCACTTAGAGACGATAAGCATACATTTATTCCAGTAATTTTCACCCATAACATAGGGTTATCTTCTCCCCCTACTCATGACATATAGGTTTCCACTACATGTAGATGATTCACACAGCTGGTGGTCATATTACCGTTGTTTCGAAATGTAGGGTGTGTTTTAACCTTTATATTTTGATTTCCATTAAATTTTCGTTCTCAGGATTCAAGTGTTTGCTCTTCTTTACGTGTTATAGGGTTTTAAATTTTGCTCTCTTTCTCTGTATTCATTATTATTATTATTATTATTATTATTATTTGAACTCAAAATTCTTTTGAAGGTATTTTTTCTTTTTTCCAAGTAGGGGGATATATTTCTGTTTATTATAGCACCTGTTAAAATAAATTTTTTCTTTTCCATTTTCTCCATGAGTTATACTATTAAGAACCGTATGATTTATACCGTTTATTACCAAGCAGTTCCCGGAGGCGATATACAATCCCCCCTTTTCTAGGAGTGCTTGAGAACGCGAAATAAATGCAAGTTGTTTATGAGCAGACGTGAGGTAATTCCAGGCTTAATTTATTGCCAAACATTTGCAAAGGTGTGAGGGGGGGGGGGGTCTCCTCCCCCACCCAAGCCCAGTCCTGACAAGAGTTTTTATAAAGGAAATTTTTTACTAAAAAGTTTTGAGCTCTAACACCTGTTGTTGGCAAGGCACGTGTAGACTTGATTCTATTTTTATTTTAACCCCCTCTAACTCCCCCCCCCCTCTAACTCCCCCCCCCCTCCAAGTCTTTGACCTTTAACCCATTTTGGATCTTTACGATTGCTTCTCTCATGATTCGTGCCTGACCTTATGCGAGGTAAGGTGAATCTTGGGGCCATGGAAAGGTCAGTAGCGGTTCTAAGTGTTGAAGTTCACATCATTTATTTACTTATGTAATGGAAAGAATTAAACTTTTAAAGACGTATTTATAAAAAAAAAGTCGTTAATGTCGACTAAAGTTTTCAACCAAACCTTAACAGATAACGATTAAATGGAAACTGGAACGATTGGAAAGAAGGGATTAGACATATTTGCTTGGGAATCTCTTCATACTACTACTACTACTACTACTACTACTACTACAAGATATCAGTACAGTAATCATGCTGTCGCGTTTATCAAATTAAAAAATGTCTTTAAGGTCGGCTAAGGGGTTATTCAACCAAACCTTTGACAACAATTGTAGGGAAACTGAACGATTGGAAATAAGGGACTAGAGACATTGTTTTTTAATTCTCTTTATACTATTACCCTCATATATCAGTACAGTAATCTTGTTGTTGATATATTCCATTCATGTTGCATTGCCATAGTAATATTCATTCAATGTTGACATAATAATAACTATTGTGTTTATGAAAACACTGTTTAGATAAGTACTTTCATCTATGATTTATTCTCTTTCTTTCCTTGTCTTTCTCACATTCTTCCTCCGTGCCTAACTAATAGTTATACACTTAATATATCAGTTATTCTCCCTTTTTTGTCCATTTTTTTTTATATTCTTCATTTTCACAACGTTGTCATTTTTTTCCCTTTTAGTTTAGTAATGTTAATAGAAAGGGACAACTGTCTTCCAATAGTAGAGTTATGCACCACAGTTTCATCAGTAGAGCTGTTATTTGAGGGGGATGGCGTTTGGGGTGGATAACCCCTTTATAAAATTTAGTCGGAACTCTTAATCAAACTTGGTCGGACCCCCTGATAAAACTTGTCGGACCCCATGATAAAATTTAGTCGGACCTTTTGATAAAACTTTGTCAGACTCTTTGATAAAACTTGTCGAACCCCTTGGTAAAGCTTGGTCGCACTCCTTGATAAAACTTAGTCGAACCCCTTGATCAAACTTTGTTGGACCCCTTGATAAAATTTAGTCGGACCCTTGGATAAAACTTTGTTGGATTCCTTGATAAAACTTTGTCGGACCCATCGATAAAACTTTGTTGGACCCCTTGATAAAATTTTGTTGGATCCCATGATGAAATTGTCGGACCCCTTGATAAAACTTGTCGGACCCCTTGATAAATCTTGTCGGATCCCTTGATAAAACTTTGTCGGAATCCTTGATAAAACTTGTCGGACCCCTTGATAAATCTTGTCGGATCCCTTGATAAAACTTTGTCGGAATCCTTGATCAAACTTGTCGGACCCCTTGATAAAACTTTGTTGGATCCCTTGATAAAATTGTCGGACCCCTTGGTAAAACTTGTCGGACCCCTTGATAAATCTTGTCGGATCCCTTGATAAAACTTGTCGGACCCTCTGATAAAAACTTTGTCGGACCCATTGATAAAACTTTGTTGGATCCCTGGATAAAATTGTCTGACCCCTTGATAAAACATTGTCGGACCCCTTGATAAAACGTGTCGGACACCTTGATAAAACTTTGTCGGACCCCTTGATAGAACTTTGTCGGAGCCCTTGATAAAACTTTGTCGGACCCATCGATAAAACTTTGATGGACCCCTTGATAAAATTTTGTTGGATCCCATGATGAAATTGTCGGACCCCTTGATAAAACTTGTCGGACCCCTTGATAAAACTTGTCGGATCCCTTGATAAATCTTGTCGGATCCCTTGATAAAACTTTGTCGGACCCATCGATAAAACTTTGTTGGACCGCTTGATAAAATTTTGTTGGATCCCATGATGAAATTGTCGGACCCCTTGATAAAACTTGTCGGACCCCTTGATAAAACTTGTCGGATCCCTTGATAAATCTTGTCGGATCCCTTGATAAAACTTTGTCGGAATCCTTGATAAAACTTGTCGGACACCTTGTTAAACTTTGTCGGACCCCTTGATAGAACTTTGTCGGAGCCCTTAATAAAACTTGTCGGACACCTTGATAAAACTTTGTCGGATCCCTTGATAATACTTGTCAGATCCCTTGATAAGACTTTGTCGGGCCCCTTGATAAGACTGTCGGACCCCTTGATAAGACTTTGTCGGGCCCCTTGATAAGACTGTCGGACCCCTTGATAAGACTTTGTCGGATTTCTTGATAAAACTTAATTGAACTCCTTAATAAAAACTTAGTCCGAAATGTAAATAGATTTCACCATTGTCAGTTTTCTTTCTCGTAAATCTTGGAAGATATTTGAAACGTGATAGTTGGAAAAAACTCTAACTAAACCCGTAGCTTTACCAAAAATAGGAAAATAAATATAATTTTCTTTAATTTCGTTTTCTTATTTTATTGATGTTTTAATTGTTAGTGTGGATGTATT
>NW_027168872.1:50000-53418 GCF_036898095.1 Palaemon carinicauda | reverse complement strand
ACTGACTTTTATTTATATTTTTCCTTTTGTTTCCCACTGACGTCATCGAGTAACTTTCATAATCATGTTTAATGCCACTTTCTACTGTATATATAATTTGAGAATTTTAGCTTGGCTATTTCTATGAATTCTATCACAAAGATTTAATCATCTGTACGGCATATGATAAACACTGAAGGATCATCTTAAATATATATATATACATATATATATATATATATATATATATATATATAGAGAGAGAGAGAGAGAGAGAGAGAGAGAGAGAGAGAGAGAGAGAGAGAGATAGGTAGATATATAATCTCTATCTGATTGAATAAATATATATACCTAAAATATACGTATTTCTTTATGAGAAAATATATAAATGCACACACATATATACATTATATATATATATATATATATATATATATATATATATATATATATATATATATATACTCAAATATGTATAGGTGTTGAGAGAGAGAGAGAGAGAGAGAGAGAGAGGAGAGAGAGAGAGAGAGAGAGAGAGAGAGAGAGAGAGAGAGAGAGAGAGAGAGAGAGAATTTTTTTTTTTTTTAATAATCAACGGGAAAAGACCGAACTTTTGCCAAGTAACAAAAGCCGTCCGGAACTGTGCGGTTTGCGAGCCATATAATCAGAGTTTCTGCCAATCAGTCCTTCATCACATCGTTCAGGAACACATCACGGCAGATGACCATCGATATATATGAACTCCAATGATGGGGTTGGGTAAGGGACATCAGGTGATGCTGCCGTGAATGGAAACAATCACTATTTTTTTGGTCCCCCAATTTCTAGGATGTTTTTTTTAAATATTTCCTGTATGAATGGTGTTATTGAAATTTTTGCTATCTCTCCTTCTCCATTTCCTCACAAATATCACACACACATCCATACATACATACATACATACATACATACATATATATATATATATATATATATATATATATATATATATATACACACACACATGTGTGTGCGTGTGTGTGTGAGTGTATGTATGAGTGGCACTTATGTATTTGATGATAATATTGTCCTCATATCCTATAAAGATGTGGCTACATATATGTTGAAAGTACAAATACAAATAAAAGGGAAAAGATCTGTTGCAAATGTGTTTTTTTTTTTTTTTTTTTTTTTTTTGGCCGTTTCTAGATTTTTTTTTGTCGTTCCTAGAATTACAAATCAAACCTAAAAAAAAGATAAAATAAAATACCTGATAAAAAAGAAGGCCACTAGAACAAGCAGTCCCATGACATTTAATAACCCACACCAGAAAAATAACAAGAGGCATGTGTGAAAGATGAACAGATCATTCTGGTGGTCAAGTCACTGGTTATCTTGCTTTGAGCGACGATTCAGCCCGTTACTAAAGGATGTAAACTGGGATTTCTCAAGGAAATTCAATTTGGGTTATCTTAATTGAGACAGTGCGACGGATGGCAGAAGTGACCGGGCAGGATCAGAGGGAATTTAGGTGAGGAAGAAGTAAGAACAGAGAAAATTGTGTATTAGAAGAAGTAAGAACCGAGAGAATTGTGTAAAAGAAGTAAGAACAGAGAGAAATTAAGTAAGGAAGAAGTAAGAACAGAGAGAATTGTGTAAAAGTTGAAGTAAGAACAGAGAGAATTGTGTAAAAGTAGAAGTAAGAACAGAGAGAACTTATAGAAGGAAGAATTAGGGACAGAGAAAATTTAGCTAAGGAAGAACTAAGAGCAGAGAGAATTTAGAAAAGGAAGAAGTAAGAACAGAGAGAATTTAGGTAAGGAAGAAGAGCAGAGAACTTAAGTAAGACATAAGAATAGAGAAATTTTGGCAAGGAAGAAGTAAGAACAGACAGAATTTAGAATATAAATAAGGAAGAACAGAGAGAAATTAGGTAAGGAAGAAGTAAGAACAGAGAACTCAGGTAAGGAAGAAGTGAGAAGAGAGAGAATTCAAGTAAAGAAGAAATAAGAACAGAGAGTTTATGTAAAGAAGTAAGAACAGAGAGAACTTAGTTAAGGAAAAAGTGAGAACAGATAGAATTTAAGTAAGGAAGAACTAAGAACAAAGAATTGTGTAAAGAAGAATTTAGGTAAATAAGAAGAACAGAGAATTTAGGAAGGGAAAAAGTAAGAACAGAGAGTGTTTAGGTAACGAAGAAGTAAGCACGGAGAGAATTTAGGTAAGGAAGAAATTGTGAGGATTCATTTTTCATTATGATCAAATTATTTAAAAAATCAAGACTGGACTGAGCGATGGAATCTATAACTATAAGTGTGTGTAAAATAGCTTGGAATACAATGAAACATAACTGAAATATAAATCCAAAATCCACATTACTCTAGAAGACATTTGGCATTTTACATATATAGTTTGATTTAATTTCTGATTTCTTAATAGGGAAATCGACTTTCCTCTCTATCCAAGAATGCGAAAGTTTACTGACCCAACTTCTAAATATACATTGTTAAGAAAAACCGTCATTTTAATCGGAAATTCTCCGTAAAAATATACTGTTCCCAGAAGTATTTCAGTAAAATACAGGCAACCGTAATTACTCCCTTATGTCAATGTATCCGTTTTTGAAAACGTAATAACCCTGGAATAAATGTTGCCAGGCATTTACCGTTTATCTATTGCGAAATTTTAACAGTGTACCCAGATTTCCGGAACAGTTTGCTTTTCCAGGTGATTCCAGGACGAACATCTGCATTAAAATCCTGATGGGGGCTTTCCTCTAATCGGAAAGCCCTGACACAGGGCAGCTTATCTACTCAGGTCACCTTTCCTGATCCTTTAATGTGCTTTTAGAGGTCCTACAATACAGCTGTAAAAAACTCGTATTGTCCTGCAGATTGGGAGCTCACCAGTGATGCAGCTTCCAAGATAGGAGGAGCCGTTGTAATCTGGTCGTAATCTACGGAAGTAATTTCATTTTTTACGATGTATTATCGTGGTGAATCTACAGCTAACGTGTAGGAAATGAGCAATTGTTTTTCTCAAATGGCTTTCATAATGGAATTCTTATTCTAGATTAAAAACGCGAAAGAAGGATATTGATATTCCCAAGTCATAAGGAGAAAGATTATTAGTTTTTGAGGTTAATAATGATATTAATAATAATAACAATAATAATAATAATAATAATAACAATAATAATAATAATAATAACAACAATATAATAATAACAATAATAATAACAACAACAACACTGGTTTCAAAGCCACTAAGAATATTGATGATAAAACAATAATAATTTAGGACAGATAAACTTATATTTATTCGACACCAAAGAGATGACATAATCTCAAGAATAGGAAAATTAATCGAAAAATACAAGGCATATTTTCAAAAATACAAAGCATATTTTCAAAAATACAAGGCATATTTTCAAAAATACAAGGCATATTTTCATAATTAC
>NW_027168872.1:32500-45000 GCF_036898095.1 Palaemon carinicauda | reverse complement strand
ATTAGAAAGCAATACTCCTTTTAACATTACCCATTATAGTATACATATGTTATATTGTGATTAAATCGAAATACTTCTTTTAACATTACCCAATCTAGTATACATACAACCATATATATATATATATATATATATATATATATATATATATATATATATATATATATATATATATATATATATATATATATATATATATATATATATATCGATTCAAAAATTTTGAGAAAACATACAAAATATTAATTTGAATTGGAAATATCTATTCATTTTTAATTTTGATTAGAATATTATGAACATTCCAATAAACGCATTTTGTATGTTAAGATAACATCTAACTTCTACCCTTTATTTTTCAATATGCAGTACCTCTTGATTAAAACGTAATGCCCTTTTCAACAAACAATATATACTTGACAACACTTGAGGTTACCAAACAATTCTTCTTCGCTCAAGGAGTTAATTTGCTGCAATGTAATTGTTCAGTGGCTACTTTCCTCTTGGTAAGGGTAGAATTGACTCTCTAGCTTTGGTAAGAAGCTATTTTAGGAGAAGGACAATCTAAAATCAAACCATTGTTTTCTGTTCTTGGATAGTGCCATAGCCTCTGTACCATGGTCGTTCACTGTCTTGGGGTAGAGTTCTCTTGCTTGAGGGTATACTCGGGACACTATTCTATCTTATTTTTGTTCCTCTGGTTTTGTTATTAGTTTTATAGTTTAAATACGAAAGATTTATTCTAATGTTGTTAATGTTCTTAAATATTTCATTTTAATTGATTTTACTTCTCTTGTAGTTTCCTCAATTCCTTTCCTCGGTGGGCTATTTTCTCTGTTGGAGCCCTCGACATTATAGCATCCTGCTTCTCAAATTAAGGTTGTAGCTTAGCAAATAATAATAATAATAATAATAATAATAATAATAATAATAATAATAATAATAATAATAATGATGATAATAATAATAATAATAAGAAGAAGAAGAAGAAGAGGAAAAAGAAGAAGAAGAAGAAGAAGAAGAAGAAGAAGAAGAAGAACAACAACAACAACAACAACAACAACAACAACAACAACAACAACAAAAATAATAATAACAATAATATTAATAATAATAAAATCTCTTATTCTGCACTGACAAGAATAGCCATTTCACATCCGAATAAAACTCAAAATTCCGTTCACAGGTCGATCCTGACCTTAACAATAATACCGTACCTTCATATTTATCGGCCCCACATTGCTTATGCAAATAGATTCAGGGGAAGCTCTGGTAGGTGCACAGTCAACAAATTCCGTTTGATCTAATGAATTTCAAATTATTAGTCCCCTATAGACAAAATGAGAGGACTGTTTATGTTTTTTCTTTCACTCCGATTTGTCATTAATCTTCTTTTTTACTATTTTTTTTAGTCAGGGTTTTGCCACAGTTGTTTGTTTACTTTGATTTTGCAGTCGTTTTTTTTATCGGTCAGTGTTTTGCCATAATTTGAATTCTTCATTGCCTCCGCTAAAATCGAAATATTTGCAAAGAATATGTATATATATATATATATATATATATATATATATATATATATATATATATATATGTGTGTGTGTGTGTGTGTGTGTGTGTGTATAAATTTATATATATATATATATATATATACACACACACACACACACACACATATATATATATATATATATATATATATATATATATATATATATATATATATATATATATGCATACATACATACATACACACACACACACACACACATATATATATATATATATATATATATATATATATATATATATATATATATATATATACATACATACATACACACACAAAATACAAATAGTCCATGGTACTGACATTCCCTAAAACTATGCTCAGCTATAAGTGCATGCATCCATTCCACGAACAATGAAATCTTACATACAAATATGTTAACAGACGATAAAGTGAATTATGAATGCCACTGATCCCAACATGCAGTAAATCATCCTGGGGATTACTATCTCAAATACTGCATCTCATAATTATGACATTTACTAATAATTACTTAGCAGGGTGTGATTAATGGAATCCCCAATTGTTTAATTTATTCTGAATTATATTATGCTGTATATATGTTATCATCGCTCATTTTATTGTTTAATTTTTTCTATATATGTGGGAGTCTCACTTAGTGAAGTATTGCGTTACATGTTTCAATACTTTTGCATTTTTTATTACCAATGTTTGCTCATTTTTAATAATAATAATAATGATAATATTAGTATTATTATTATTATTATCAATAATAATAATAATAATCATCATCATCATCACTATCATCATTATCACGTTTTATTTTGGCCTCATGTAGCTGACGACTTGGTAGCTAATAATAATAATAATAATAATAATAATAATAATAATCCACAAGGCACTAGAAGAGTTGGAGGACCCAGGCCTACAAGGCTGAGGACTATGAAGCGTGAAGTAGGAGATGATGAATGGAGAAGTATTGATTTCAAAGCTCAAGAAACGACTAGCGAAATCTAACCGAGGCCCTTTGCGTCAATAGGCTTAGGAGGAGATGCTGATGATTATAATGATAGTAAAATCACAATATTAATAACCAAACCAAGGATAATACAGTATTAATGAAAACCGCAATCAAAGACAATGATGATAATGATGACAATAATAAAAAAAATGTCAATAATAAAATCATAATAATGACAATTAAAAATAAATATAGAAGTGGTGCAAAATTTACTCTCCAACACAACAACCCTCCACAACCAAGTATTGAATATATGTTTGCATTTCATTCATTTATTTAGCATTATTATAAATAATTGCTTCCCGAATTTAATCAGGCCAGATCTGTAAGAATACAACTTGACTCCATTTAATAATAATAAAAACAACAACTAAGTCGACTTGTAGGTTATACAGCAACACAACCAAGTTGGCTTGTAGGTTATACAACAACAGAACCAATTCGATTTGTAGGTTATACAACATTACAACCAATTCGACTTGTAAGTTATACAACAATATAACCAAGTCGATTTGTAGGTTATACAACAATACAACCAAGTCGACTTGTAGGTTTTACGACACGACAACCAAGTTTGCTTGTAGATTATACAACAACACAACCAATTCGACTTCTAGGTTATTCAACAACATAACCAAGTCGACTTGTAGGTTATACATCGACACAACCAAGTCGAATTGTAGGTTATACAACAACCCAACCAAGTCGACTTGTACGTTATACATTGCAACCAAATGAACTTGTAGGTTATACAACACAACTTCGTTGACTTGTAGGTTACACAACAACACAACCAAGTCGACCTGTCGGTTATACAACAACACAACCTAGTCGACTTGTAGGTTATAAAACAACACATCCAAGTCGACTCGTAAGTTTTACAACAAAAATGATGTCGAGATAACGCAAGGCAACAGCACCTATCCGATTACACAGTTGTAAAAGGGGACCAAATTCAATAATAGGACACAAAACACTCAACTATTTCCTCTCGCTCTTTATTCTTCTTTTATTGTAGACGGCCTGACGACAAAAATCTCTTTATCTATCTCCCTTTCTCTTAAAAACTATCTTTAAATCAGCCCACTGTCTCTTTAACTCTTCAGAATCTCTCTCTCGGGCTCTCGAAACTAATCTACCCCCCCCTCTCTCTCTCTCTCTCTCTCTCTCTCTCTCTCTCTCTCTCTCTCTCTCTCTCTCTCTCTCTCTCTCTCTCATCTAGATACCTATCTTCGTCTTTATCCAGCTTCTCTAAATCTCTCAGTATGGTCTCTTTTGTTTTTACATATTATCTTCCTCTCTTAATACTATCTACTTTTTTTTTCAGTGAATCTAGATTCTTATCTATCTATGGCATTTCAACCCTATAGAATCACTCTTCATAACTTTTCCTAACTTTATGATGTTACAACATCCACAATTTCCATCTCTATATGTTCTCGATACATTAAAAATCTTTAAAATATCTCTTCATATCTTCCTGGATACCGCTTTCTCAATTCAAACTTTCTCTCCCCTTCTTGCCATTTAAACTCTTTAAATGTTAAACGATCAAGAATATCTCTTTCTATGTACTCGAGACATTATTAATCTTTACAATCTCTTTTTATATCTTTATATCACTTTCTCAATTCCAACTCTATTATTATTATTATTATTATTATTACTATTATTATTATTATTATTACTAGCTAAGCTACAACCCTAGTTGGAAAAGCAAGATGCTATAAGCCCAAGGGCTCCAACAGGGAAAAATAGCCCAGTGAAAAAAGGAAATAAGGAAATAAACGATATAAGAAATAATGAACAATTGAAATAAAATATTTAAAAAACATTAACATTATCTCGCCCTCTAGTCATTTAAACTCTTTAAATGTTAAACCACCCAGTATCCCTCTTTCTATGTATTCGAAACATTTGAAATATTTAAAAATTAATTTTATATCTTTCTGTATATCGCTTTCTCAATTCCAATCCTCTCTCCATTTCTAGCCATTTAAACTTAAATGTTAAACCACTCACAATTCTTTCTATGTACTTGACACATTTGAAATCTATAAGATTTCCTTTCATATTTTTTGCTATATCAGTTTCTCAATTCCAACTCTCTCTCTCCCTTTCTAGCTATTCAAACTTAAATGTTAAACCACCCACAATTCTTTCTATGTACTTGAGACATTTGAAATCTATAAGATTTCCTTTCATATTTTTTGCTATATCAGTTTCTCAATTCCAACTCTCTCTCTCTCCCTTTCTAGCTATTCAAACTTAAATGTTAAACCACCCACAATTCTTTCTATGTACTTGAGACATTTGAAATCTATAAGATTTCCTTTCATATTTTTTGCTATATCAGTTTCTTAATTCCAACTCTCTCTCTCTCTCTCTCTCTCTCTCTCTCTCTCTCTCTCTCTCTCTCTCTCTCTCTCTCTCTCTCTCTCTCTCTCTCTCTCTCTCTCGCTTTCTAGCCATTTAAACTCTTTAAATATCTCCGTCTCCCTTTATCTCGAGCAGCAGCAGCAGCAGCTGTGGGAGGAGCATGCTCAATCCCAGAATCTCTCACATACCCAAGGAACTGTAATCTCCTCCCTCCCTCCTGCAGGTTGATCTTCACGGCCCACGCGATACGGAAACCACCGCTCTTCATATCTGGGCGAGAGAGAAAATGTGATCCTCTAGAGAGGATAATTTCCTATCGTGCCGTTCAACTGAGAGAGAGAGAGAGATCATCATATGAAAGGCTTTTCTTCGTTGGGTTAAGGCTTAACATGTTGAGGCCTTTTCGTTATCTTTTATAATATGGTGGTATACGTTTTGACGAAGAACTTATTACTAAATAGCTATAACCCACAGCACACCACTAACAACGAGGTACCCTATTCCCCTTTGGTAAAGAAGGTGCATATCACAATGTTACGAGAACAAGCGCGAAAGGGTTACTTCCTTGTGTGGCCAGATCGCTTCACACGAACGGATTAAAAATCAATGAAGATCAACTAGGCCGTTCATACGCTAGCCGCTCGGAAGAATTTCCGAGCAGCAGTGAATTACTAACTGCGTGCACTGCTAACCTGCTTGGAGAAAATCCTATCGTTTGAAGACATGTCTCCTAACGAGTTAAATTACATCCGTACGGAACAAATGCGCTCGTGTGAAGCTAACCTAAGAAAGAGTTAAGACTAAATTACAAGAGAAAAAGTAGATGATATTTTGCAGTATCATCGTTTTTGAGACTTATTAACCATGCCTCCTAACGAGCTAAATTATATCCGTGCGGAAAAAAAAGCCGCCCGTGTCAACCGAGCCTAAGAAATAGTTTATTAAGACTAAATTAAAAGAAAAATTAGGCGATATCTAGCAGTTTCATCTTTTTTCGTAACTTAGTAACCATTTATCGTCACTTAACATGATATGGATATCTAGAACGGATAACCTGACTGGGAGAAACAAGTAAAGTTATCGTCGTGTACCATGAATATTTGGAAAAGGTGAGTAATTTTTACGAGAGATATTGGAAAAATGAAAGAATGAATACAATATGTGTTTGTCCATGTAAGTCTAAAGGATTTTACACACACACACGTGTGTGTATATATATATATATATATATATATATATATATATATATATATATATATATATATATATATGTATATATATACAGTATATATATATATATATATATATATATATATATATATATATATATATATATATATATATATATATATATATGTGTGTGTGTGTGTGTGTGTGTGTGTGTGTGTGTATACGCACAAACAATAACACCGAATGCAACCGTTTATAGTCTATTGTAGGATAAAAGCTTCAGACACGTCCCTATTCATGTCTGGATTGTGGCCATTCCTTCATCACATTGGCAACTGCGGATTTGTGATGGTATGAGACTTTAGTCTGATCACCCACAGCAAACCAACCTAGTATGAGTGGCCCTGATTAGTAAGCCTTGCTGATATTCGTGATACACAAACGCTTTCACCACGCTCAGGTATCCCCATTCAGAAAGGGTGTATATATATATATATATATATATATATATATATATATATATATATATATATATATATATATATATATATATATATACACACACACACATATATATATATATACACTATTATTATTACTTGCAAAACTACAACCCTAGTTGTAAAAGCAGGGTGCTATAAGCCCAGGGGCGCCAACAGGGAAAATAGTCCAGTGAGGAAAGGAAACAAGAAAAAATAAATATTCTAAGAACAGTATCATTAAAATAAACATTTCCTATAAGAACTATTAAAACTTTAACAAAACAAGAGGAAGAGTAATTAGATAGAATAGTGAGCCCGAGTGTACCCTCAAGGAAGAGAACTAACCCAAGACAGTGGAAGACCATGGTACAGAGGCTATGGCACTACCCAAGACTAAAGAACAATGGCTTGATTCTGGAGTGTCCTTCTCCTAGATGATCTGCTTACCATAGCTAAAGACTCTCTTCCACCCTTACCAAGAGGACTACAGTGCAGGTGTATAAGGACAGAAGAGATTCTGTATAGAAAGTGCCAGATTATTCGGTATATGTGTAGGCAAAGGGAAAGTGAACCGTAACCCGAGAGAAGGATCTAATGTAGTACTGTCTAGCCAGTCAAAGGACCCCATAACTCTCTAGCGATAGTATCTCAACGTATGGCTGATGTGTGTGTGTGTTAGCGCTTTATAGCAACCTAACATTAAACCCAATCCACCTTCCACACCTTATTTGGCAAAGCCCTCCCCTTCCCCCCCCAAAAAAGGAAATCATCCGTGTCTTTTTCAACAATGCTGTCATGCTATCCTTTATATTTTGTACGCTTCATATCATAACCACGTTAATAACTCTGATCGAATGACTGATAGTTCAATCAAACATTTGATTTGAAAACCGAATCCTATTTCATTGAGCTGTCATGATACCGATCTGCTTTACGTTGTGTTTTTACGATAATATCATTTATAGTTTATATATTTGAAATTCTAATAAATAAACTATTGATCCAGTTAGGATCTTCATGTGGCCTCATAACTAAACTCTTAGCTAAAATGTGAACCTGTTTCTATCTCTTATTTAGTAACTAGTGCACGCGACCTGTCAAAAATAACGACAAAATATATAGGTATGCATACATGAGCAAACAGATTAAACCCTTCCCACCCCTCCACCGTATCTAACTACAACATGGTAGTTTCAGCAATTTGTGAGAGAATGTGGTATCCGAGCGTACCTCTCGGGGTACCCCATCTCACCAGGATATGACAACTCGCTTCCCCCAAAAATCGAGGGATGGGGAGAGACCATACTACTGTGCATGATCAGATATATATATATATATATATATATATATATATATATATATATATATATATATATATATATATATATATATACAGTATATATATATATATATATATATATATATATATATATATATATATATATATATATATATATATATACCTTCAAGTTTAAGTTCCGTCGACTAAATTCCAAACTTTCATTCATTCATTACCTCCAAACACAGCAACAGGTGAGAAGCAGGAAATTAAAAAATTATGTTTTTAACACTAAGGTAAAAGCATTAAAATATTTTGGAAGTAAAAACTGACCATTGCATATATAAAGGAATAAGAAAAATAAATAAATTTAATGTGTTATTTATTCTAATATACATGATGGTCATGTAAGAGTATTTTCCTTACCTTCAGTCTTCTCACCTTTATTATTTATTCGCTTATGACACAAAGGTACAGTTGGATACAGGAATCTCTAGCTCACCTCGCTCCGAGGAAATAAACCCTGTCACAACCTTTCTGCGTGGCGAGTTCTTACGTTTGGCACTGCCCACCAACCATGCCATTTCTCCCTACACTAGCTGGCTGTTATTCTCCACACACTAAGGATGTGACAGGTTACATTTCCTCAGAGCGAGAGGTGCCAGGAATTCCTGTGTCGAACTGTACCTTGTAATACATGGAACCTTGATTTCTACTCTCATGTTAAAAAAATGATGTAAACATGAACGAAAAATTAACATGGCAGAGAGTAAAAGGGTTAGGTTAGACAAATAAGGTCCATATCAATAAAGAAATAAAAATAAAACAGGAATTCCTCAAAGCTATCGTGAAGGCTGTAATATTCTAGATAACTTTGCTTCTTAAAAAGATATCGGGAGTTACAATAATAGAAAACAGAAAGCATTTGCCAAGGAAATGTCACAACGAGAAAAGGCAACGATGAGATAGGATAAGAAAGATAAACGTGACGCGTTCAAACTAGCTAGGACTTGATACTAGGCTGACACTTTCGTTGGAGATATCCGCAAACATGAGGGTACATATCAAGTTTGGCTTCACGAAAGGGTCCGGTAAAAAACGACTATTATTATTATTATTATTATCATTATTATTATTATTATTATTATTACTAGCTTAGTTACAACCATAGTTGGAAATGTAGGATGCTATAAGCCCGAGTGCTCAAACAAGATAAATAGCCCAGTGAGGAAAGGAAACAGAACAGTGTACCTAAGTGTACCCTCCAACAAGAGAACTCTAACCCAAGACAGCGGATGACTATGGTACAGAGGCTATGGCACCCATGACTATAGAACAATGGTTTGATTTTGTAGTGTCCTTCTAAAAGAGCTGCTTACCATAGTTAAAGAGTCTCTTCTACCCTTACTAATTGGAAGGTAGCCACTGAACAATTACAATCCAGTAGTTAACTCCTTGAGTAAAGAATTTTCTTTAGGTTATCAAGTTTATGAGCAAAGAGGAGAATGTGTAATGAATAGGCCAGACTATTCGGTGTATGTGTAGACAAAGGAAAATGAGCCGTAACTAGAGAGGGATCCAATGTTGGACTATCTGGCCAGTCGAAGGACCCAGTGACTCTGTGGCGGTAGTATCTCAACGGGTGGCTAGTGCCTTGGCCAGCCTACTACCAAAATAAAATAAAATGTTAAAATGTAGCAATATATCGTGACAAAAGCAAACAAAATGTAAAGAAGTTTTACTCATTCAACATGAGAAAAGAAAGCTTATCATGAGATAGAAAAGTAATGTATAGAGAATAGCGCCGAATTATGATTACGACAATAATACACGAAAAACTATAAAAAAAAAAAAAAATAACAGAAATTCTACTGATACTATGAGAACACGAAGATGTAGGTGACGGTAATGAACACATGTGAAACGCATAAAGGTCAGAATCAGATGCCCTTTTTGAAATTAAAATGTCAGGAAAATCAAAAGATGGCAGGACCTTTGAAGAGAGACGGAGAGGGTGTGAATAATATATGGATGAATATTAATTTGGGCAGAATACTGAAAACGAAGGCTTTATTCATAATGGCATCATCCTATCATAAACATTGTAAAAGAAAAGGTGATACTTATTTTACGTTATGATGCAATTTATGATTTGAACGTATTTTATTTACAGGTTAAAGTAAAAAAGTGAAGAGATAAACTGAATTGGGAGACCCATGAAGTATGTTAAAGTTCATAAGTAGTCTATAAAAGCATGTTATGAATCATAAATAATGTAGTACAGTACATAAATAGCACGGTGATGTAATATGACATTATATTAAGAAAATAAGACCAATGACTATGCAAGGGAAAAGACACGGAAAATGGGTGACTTACCCATCTGTTTAGAAAAGAAAAAAAAAACAATTACCGGGAGATGACCTACATTGATAAAAATAAATACTTCTGAAAGCACTCATTTACATCAATATATGCTACCACTGAAATATAAAAGAAACATAAAATATGAAATAAAAGAACATAAAATACAAATCGTTTACAGACCCTTAACAGTCGCCCTCATACAAATAAATTGTCAAAACTTTAATAGTAATCCCTGAACATGAAATACAGCCAATAATACACAATGGCAACATAAGGTTAAAAGCATAAGGAATTCGCATTCCGATTGATGACATTGAAGTGTATAGATAGGGTTACAAATAAGGCTGTATTAAGGACACCGGAAGAGAGAGAGAGAGAGAGAGAGAGAGAGAGAGAGAGAGAGAGAGAGAGAGAGAGAGAGAGAGAGAGAGAGGCTTTTCTAGGACGTAATGGAATACAGAGGATGGTAACAGGGCAAAGGGAAGTATAAGGGTTGGTACACGAATATCAGGGAAAGGTAAGGTGGAACAAATTAAGTACTAAAGCGAAGGTGTAAGTATCAGTATCAGTTAATGGCGAGGATTAAGTAAAGAGCTTAATATCGATGATGGTTATGATAGCAAACGTACCATTGAGGTCTCGTGTGGAAATTATATATATATATATATATATATATATATATATATATATATATATATATATATATATATATATATGTGTGTGTGTGTGTGTGTGTGTGTACCATTACTAGTCCACTGCAGGACAAAAGCCTCAGACATGTCCTTCCACTCCGTCTGTTTATGGTCTTTCTGTACGAGTCTATACCCGTTAATCAATCGTCTTCTCTATTTCGTACCGAATTACGTGCTTATAACCCGGGTAGAGAAACAATTAAGAACACGAAATACTTTTTTTTTATCGGCACTGGGTAACAGTGAGGCCTGTGTATAAAGTTTATTTTATCAACCTTGAGATCGAAAGAAATTGGGGATAACTGAACACAAGATATTCTAAAATATGAAAAAAAAAAAAAAAAACATAATTCATCTTTAAATTAACCATATATTTCCTAATATCAACAATGAAAACAAATATTAACTTATCATAAATTAATCTTTTCTGTATCTTTTCCAATATGAACTATGAGCAAAATATTAACAAAACTTTAAATCTTCTCTGGGCTTTATATACCGAGAGATATAGCCGGCCTCCCACAGCACGTAAGAGTAAATCAATTTGTGAAAACCTCTTCTGTCGCTTAGCCAAAAAAGAAAAAAAAAAATCGAATGCTGATTCGGGGTGAAGTTGGCCGACACTTGGAGCCGAAGATGACCCCTCTTGAGTACCTGCGCCTGACGGAGATAAATGGAAGAGGAGAGAGTGGGGGGTTTGGGGAATGAGAGGACGAGAGCGAGAGAGACATCTAGTGGGGATAATAGGAAAGAGTAGGAGTGTAATGGACAGGGCAGTGGGGAGGGGGGGGGGGGGGGGAGGAAGACTTTAGGAAGTGGATGGTCAAACACGTGTGAAGGATTGAAATAATGGATAATAAAGGGACAAACGACTGACTGGAAGACGAGAAGAAGAAAAGGTAATTGGAGATTGTAGAATCTATCCCGATTGGTTGATATGTATGAATAAAAAGCTCGAAGAATAAGAAGAAGAATTAGAGGATGAAGATTTAGAAAAAAAAGAGATGTAGAAGTTTAAGATGAAAATAAAACTGGAGATTAAACCTGATGAAAAAGCAATTGGAGATTAAAGTTAAAGAACAACTTAAAACTAAAAAAGATAAAAAAAACTGGAAATTAAAGAAGATAAAAAAGAAACAGGAGATTGAATATAAAAAAAACTGGAAGTTAAAGAAAATAAAAATGCAATAGTAAATTAAAGACAAAGAAAAACAAATGGAAAATAACTAAAAAAAATTAGAGATTAAAGAAAAAAAGCAAATGGAAAATAAAACTGGAGATTGAAGAAGATAGGAAAAGTAACTGGAGCTTGACGAAGATGAAAAAAGAATTACTGAACCCTGAGTCAAAAAAAAAAAAAAAAAAAAAACTTGAGATAGCAATGGAAGAAGAAAGCAAAAAAATAAAAGAAAAAAGGGAAATAATGACAAAAAGCAAATTAAAGACTATATACAGTAGGATATAACATAAGATAGAAAAAAAAAAGAAATAGATACCGAAAACACAAATTGAAGAAAATATACAACTGTATAGTGCATAGAATAAGAATAATACGAAAAAAAAATATAACTGGGAATTGAAGAAA
>NW_027168872.1:25000-27500 GCF_036898095.1 Palaemon carinicauda | reverse complement strand
GAAAAATGAAAAGGACAAATGCTAACTCCTAAAGCCCTTTGTTTAGAAAGAAAAATACTATTTTTCCTTTGGTTTTATTCGCGAGTCAGACTACATTCATAAATGATCAGGAGTGACTTCATTGGAGACTCGCTTTCGTATTTTCGAATAATATCTCATCCATTTTTTACACGAAGTTTTATACTCTCATGAATTAGAAAATTCTATGATAAAAAAATGTTACAATAACAAGTCTATCTTTGAAAGCGGACTGATATTTAAAGGCCGCTCATGAATGGCAGAGGCAAGGGACGGTGTCATTGCCCTATCAAATAGAACAGCACCCTAAGGACTAACCATATATATATATGAACAGCGGCCAAGCCTCCTCTCCAACCAAGCTAGGACCAAGGAGGGCCAGGCAATGGCTCCTGATGACTCAGTAGATAGACCTATAAGCTCCCCCAAAACCTCCATCCTTAGCTCACAAGGATAGTGAGGTTGCCGCGACCCAAGAAAGTAACAAGTTTTAGCGGGACTTGGACCCGAGTGGCGTTCACCAGTCTGGGAAGTTATCACATAGGCCACCACAACCCTAAATAGATAAATGTCAATACTGAAATTACATTACCTAGCGTTTACGAACTTACTTTACATAGTGATTTAAAATGACATATAATAATGAAAAGAAATAATAACTACTTTCGCGTAAATCTAAGCCAGTAAACCTAGCGATAAAGCTCCCCTAAACTGAAGGAATAAACAATAATAATGTCATTATCAAGATTGAGGGCAATATCTTATTATTTTGAAATTACGTTATACTTAGTATACCGAGTACACTAAGTTCCTTAAAATTTTAATACCAAAGCATCTGTGTATTGCAAATAGTATCAACAAATATATAATCATGACATTTAATAAAGTAGGAACTCTGGCTAATCACAATTTGTTAGTTTGTTAAAATTTCAATGGAAAAACACCCTTAAATTACAAAAAAAAAAAAGTAAAATAAAAAAAATAAAATAAAAAATAAAAAATAATAATCCATAGAACAGACTACACTACGTGAAGAGAACAATATGAAGTTGGCAAATAAATAGTCCAAAAGATGAAAAATTAAACAGATAATACATAACCAACGATAAATGACAAATAAAAAGCAAAGGTACAAGGAACTTATGACCTAAGTTAAAATGTGTAAACAAACGAATAAAAAAACAAGTTACCTGAAACGACATGATAAGAATCAAATAAAAGAAATAAATCATTCAAGGACATTATATCACCTCATAAATATACTAATACACCTCGCCATTTAATGAGTAATTCAAATGTATATATATGACATATCTGTTTTGACGTTTTTACAGTTTTAGAATAATTTATTGTTAACTTGTTCTCATCATTTATTTATTTCCTTATTTCCTTTCCTCACTGGGCTATTTTTCCCTATTGGAGTCCTTGGGCTTAGAACATCTTGCTTTTACAACTAGGGTTGTAGCTTGGCTAATAATAATAATAATAATAATAATAATAATAATAATAAACTAAAATAGATTGAAAGAGCCCAGTGTGGACCTTATGCAAGACACCTCACCTCATTTAATCGTCCTAAAAATAAAAAAAAAAAATAAGACATTTTAAGTCATCTAGGAGGACACTCCAAAATCAAACCAGAGGTCTTTACTCTTGGGTCGTGTCATAGCCTCTGTACCATGGTCTTCCACTATCTTGGGGTAGAGTTCTCTTTCCTGAGGGTACACTCGAGCACACTATTCTATCTTATTTCTCTTCCTCTGGGTTTTTAAGTTTTTTTATGGTTTATATACTGTATGTAAAATTTATTTTAATGCTACTGTTCTTAAAATATTTAATTTTAATTGTTAATTACCCCTCTTGTAGTTTATATCATTATTTCCTTTCCTCACTGGGCTATTTTCCCTGTTAAAGCCCTTGGGCTTACAGCATCCTGCTTTTACAACTAAGGTTATAGCATACCAAGTAATAATAATAATAATAATAATAATAATAATAATAATAATAATAATAATAATGTCTCCCACAAAATTACATTTAAACTGATTTAATTTCATCTCTATTGGAGAAGTTTCCCTTCTAAACTGGATCCATGACGTCCAAACTTTCCTTCCATCTGGAATTGACAGTAGCGACTTCCCACCTTCTGGACTTGGTAGTTCCAACTTCAAACACCTCTAGACTCGAGGGGTGGCAACTTCGCAGGACTTGAGACTTGAGACTTGGCACAATTCACTGGCTCTCGGGTATCACTGTGACCCATTCACGGAGATGTTATGTTACCAAGGCTACTTAATTATATATCCACTAGTGTATGCGACCCGTCAAAGACGACAGCTAAATGCACATAAATTCACACTCACCCTCCATTCTCACCTGGGTATGGCTACTTTCTTTCCCCGTTCCCTATCCGAGGAACGGGGATACCTAAGCGTGACCGGATAAATATATATATATATATATATATATAATGTGTACACAT
>NW_027168872.1:12500-20000 GCF_036898095.1 Palaemon carinicauda | reverse complement strand
TTTTGGCTCCCTTGAGACGGCAGGTTTTACCCGACCATGCGGTTTAGAAATCAATGTAATTCAATGAGGCCCTTCACGCGTTGCGGGAGATAACCATGCGGCAGAATAACCGGACGGTAGTGATTTCAAACCACACGCACTGCTAAACCGTGGTGCCGCCGCACAGCTCAGAATACTTAAGAAATTTTTGGCTCCCTTGAGACGGCAGGTTTTACCCGACCATGCGGTTTAGAAATCAATGTAATTCAATGAGGCCCTTCACGCGTTGCGGGAGATAACCATGCGGCAGAATAACCGGACGGTAGTGATTTCAAACCACACGCACTGCTAAACCGTGGTGCCGCCGCACAGCTCAGAATACTTAAGAAATTTTTGGCTCCCTTGAGACGGCAGGTTTTACCCGACCATGCGGTTTAGAAATCAATGTAATTCAATGAGGCCCTTCACGCGTTGCGGGAGATAACCATGCGGCAGAATAACCGGACGGTAGTGATTTCAAACCACACGCACTGCTAAACCGTGGTGCCGCCGCACAGCTCAGAATACTTAAGAAATTTTTGGCTCCCTTGAGACGGCAGGTTTTACCCGACCATGCGGTTTAGAAATCAATGTAATTCAATGAGGCCCTTCACGCGTTGCGGGAGATAACCATGCGGCAGAATAACCGGACGGTAGTGATTTCAAACCACACGCACTGCTAAACCGTGGTGCCGCCGCACAGCTCAGAATACTTAAGAAATTTTTGGCTCCCTTGAGACGGCAGGTTTTACCCGACCATGCGGTTTAGAAATCAATGTAATTCAATGAGGCCCTTCACGCGTTGCGGGAGATAACCATGCGGCAGAATAACCGGACGGTAGTGATTTCAAACCACACGCACTGCTAAACCGTGGTGCCGCCGCACAGCTCAGAATACTTAAGAAATTTTTGGCTCCCTTGAGACGGCAGGTTTTACCCGACCATGCGGTTTAGAAATCAATGTAATTCAATGAGGCCCTTCACGCATTGCGGGAGATAACCATGCGGCAGAATAACCGGACGGTAGTGATTTCAAACCACACGCACTGCTAAACCGTGGTGCCGCCGCACAGCTCAGAATACTTAAGAAATTTTTGGCTCCCTTGAGACGGCAGGTTTTACCCGACCATGCGGTTTAGAAATCAATGTAATTCAATGAGGCCCTTCACGCGTTGCGGGAGATAACCATGCGGCAGAATAACCGGACGGTAGTGATTTCAAACCACACGCACTGCTAAACCGTGGTGCCGCCGCACAGCTCAGAATCCTTAAGAAATTTTTGGCTCCCTTGAGACGGCAGGTTTTACCCGACCATGCGGTTTAGAAATCAATGTAATTCAATGAGGCCCTTCACGCGTTGCGGGAGATAACCATGCGGCAGAATAACCGGACGGTAGTGATTTCAAACCACACGCACTGCTAAACCGTGGTGCCGCCGCACAGCTCAGAATACTTAAGAAATTTTTGGCTCCCTTGAGACGGCAGGTTTTACCCGACCATGCGGTTTAGAAATCAATGTAATTCAATGAGGCCCTTCACGCGTTGCGGGAGATAACCATGCGGCAGAATAACCGGACGGTAGTGATTTCAAACCACACGCACTGCTAAACCGTGGTGCCGCCGCACAGCTCAGAATACTTAAGAAATTTTTGGCTCCCTTGAGACGGCAGGTTTTACCCGACCATGCGGTTTAGAAATCAATGTAATTCAATGAGGCCCTTCACGCGTTGCGGGAGATAACCATGCGGCAGAATAACCGGACGGTAGTGATTTCAAACCACACGCACTGCTAAACCGTGGTGCCGCCGCACAGCTCAGAATACTTAAGAAATTTTTGGCTCCCTTGAGACGGCAGGTTTTACCCGACCATGCGGTTTAGAAATCAATGTAATTCAATGAGGCCCTTCACGCGTTGCGGGAGATAACCATGCGGCAGAATAACCGGACGGTAGTGATTTCAAACCACACGCACTGCTAAACCGTGGTGCCGCCGCACAGCTCAGAATACTTAAGAAATTTTTGGCTCCCTTGAGACGGCAGGTTTTACCCGACCATGCGGTTTAGAAATCAATGTAATTCAATGAGGCCCTTCACGCGTTGCGGGAGATAACCATGCGGCAGAATAACCGGACGGTAGTGATTTCAAACCACACGCACTGCTAAACCGTGGTGCCGCCGCACAGCTCAGAATACTTAAGAAATTTTTGGCTCCCTTGAGACGGCAGGTTTTACCCGACCATGCGGTTTAGAAATCAATGTAATTCAATGAGGCCCTTCACGCGTTGCGGGAGATAACCATGCGGCAGAATAACCGGACGGTAGTGATTTCAAACCACACGCACTGCTAAACCGTGGTGCCGCCGCACAGCTCAGAATACTTAAGAAATTTTTGGCTCCCTTGAGACGGCAGGTTTTACCCGACCATGCGGTTTAGAAATCAATGTAATTCAATGAGGCCCTTCACGCGTTGCGGGAGATAACCATGCGGCAGAATAACCGGACGGTAGTGATTTCAAACCACACGCACTGCTAAACCGTGGTGCCGCCGCACAGCTCAGAATACTTAAGAAATTTTTGGCTCCCTTGAGACGGCAGGTTTTACCCGACCATGCGGTTTAGAAATCAATGTAATTCAATGAGGCCCTTCACGCGTTGCGGGAGATAACCATGCGGCAGAATAACCGGACGGTAGTGATTTCCAAACCACAGGCACTGCTAAACCGTGTGGTAAATACTTAAGAAATTTATGGTTCCCTTGAGACGACAGGTTTTACCCGATCGTGCGGTTTAGGAATCAATGTAGATCAATGAGACCCTTTACACGTTGCGGGAGTAACCGGACGGTAGTGATTTCGAAACCACACGCACTGCTAAAGAGTGTGATCGACAGGTATTCCTCGTGCTATAGCAGTTGTTCAGCTGTTGCTAGGCAAAGAACGAATGTGAGGAACCAAATTTAAGTAACTGAACTTAACCTTGTCCCAGGAAAACCATTCAATCTTATAAAAATGATAAATAAATAAACGTGAAAAAAATTGAAAGTATGTTATTTAAAGACCAATAAATCGGTCACTAGACAAGTTGGACTTTAAAAACAATCTGGAGAATGATCAAGTTAGATACATTAAATTAAATTTTCAATACAGAAATATGTCATAACCTACCAAAATGTATTATCAGGGTGCAATTCCTAATCTTACCTTAAATAGTGTTACTTTTTTCACTGATTCTAAATACTTTCCATTATCCAAGGTTATCTGTGTTTGCTTCTTACCCCATCACTTCAATACGTACTTCGATTTCTTGTTTATTTAAGCGTATAAGAGGGATCATAAACAAGGATTTACAGACTCAAACGCCAGAAGAGAATTTTCAATCTTACTGAATAGAAACGAATTTTTTTTTAATATGAATGGAACAACCCTTTTACTTTTTAATCAAAAACACATCTAGAAAAGAAGGAGTAAAAAATGCAAGAGAGACCTTTAAGCTACCAACAAAACAAATATAACTGATAGTCTTCGCTTATTTTGAAAGAGTAAATACAGTCAGAGAAAAAAATCAGTAACAATATAAAAGGAGACAAAACGCATGGTGATATGTTTTATAAGAAAAAAAATAAATAAAATCAAGCAATTGTAATAAAAATATGATTTTATACTAAAAAACAAACATCAAAATACTAATCATAAGTAAAAGATAATCAAATATATCAATCATTTTAATAGGAAAACATTGAAAATATTTATATGGAAGCCAACATGCATATCATTTGTTTTCTATCTCTATATTGCTGAAGTACTTTTTGCTATTTCAATCAATATTTCACTGGTTCCATATAAATATATGATCACGTTTGCTTATAATGATAATAACAAAATACTGTATCATTAAGCAAGCTGTCGCAACGTTGGTGTTAGGTGCTAACAGAGAGGCGAGGTGAATGCAAGTAAAGTATACTTAACACATAACGAGCTTATATACAAACAGTTGAGAGCAAGAACGTCACAAAAATTCAACCAAACTGAAACATACGATGGCAATATTAAACAGGTTTTTCTATTACCAGTGCGAGAGATAAAAAAACAATAGCATTACAGTGTATGAGCTATATGAAACACGTTCGGTACAAAGTAAACAAAATATTTGTGCATAAGTACAGTAAATTGCTTCACAAAATACTGCATCATTAAGAAAGAAAACAACAAAAGATTTGTATACAAGTACATTAAATTGTTCCACAAAAATCCCATTTCCATGAATTAACATGCAAAACGTAAAACTGAAAATTACTATTGCAATATATCTTCAAAAACGAAATAAAATAGCCATTATGTGACCCAAAAAATTCACAAATGGCATCGAGAACAGTTGTGTTGTGGTGTTTGTAAAAATGAAAAAATCTATGAATAATGTTATAGCTTGCGTCTGCTGCATTTTATTTTTGAGAGAGAGAGAGAGAGAGAGAGAGAGAGAGAGAGAGAGAGAGAGAGAGAGAGAGAGAGAGAGAGAGAGAGAGAGAATTGTGTATCTCTTTTCACGATAGATTCATCTTTAATCTGATTACAATTTTTTATGTTTTACTTATCGTTTAATTTGAACTTTTATTTTTCTCTATGATAACACACTCCTGACTACATTGATACATTCTTAAATATTATTTTGGAAAGCTCTTTAATTAGATCAAAGAATCAACCAGCATTATTATTATTATTATTATTATTATTATTATTATTATTATTATTATTAGCCAAGCTACAACCCTAGTTGGAAAAGAAACATGCTATAAGCCCAAGGGCTCCAACAGGAAAAAATAGCCCAGTGAGGAAAGCAAATAAGGAAATAAATAAATGATGATAAAAAAATTAACAATAAATCATTCGAAAAACAGTAACAACATCAAAACAGATATGTCATATATCAACTATAAAAAGACTTATATCAGCCTGTTCAACATAAAAACATTTGCTGCAACTTTGAACTTTTGAAGTTCTACTGATTCAACTACCCGATTAAGATCATTCTACATCAACTAATATAGTTGTGTCCACGTAAAAGCTCCTCAATAAATTTAAAGAATGATGGGTTTGGTCAACACCTGATTGGGTGACCGCCACTGAATGTAAGACACTCACTCTCATGCAAGGGCATGGACTAAAAAACTTCCTCCAAGAAGTCAAGTATTTAAATTTTGCAAAAGGGGCATTAAGTACCAATGCATGTAATGCATTAAATTTGACAGCTTGGCGCAGTGTCAAGACCAAAATGATCAATCATGAAAAATTATGTAAGTTTTTTTTTTTCACGAACAATTGATAATTATAAAACTGCACATAAACAAAAGATAAAAACTATATTCATTGTTATTATTACTAGCTAAGCTACAACCCTAGTTGGAAGAGTAGGATGCGATAAATGAGGAAAGGAAATTAGGAAATATGAAAAATTATGCAAGTGATTATTTTTTACGAACAATTGATAATCATCAAACTGCACATAAACACAAGAATAAAAACTATATAATTCGTAATCACTATCATTATTATCATTATTATTATTATTATTATTATTATTATTATTATTATTATTATTATTATTATTATTATTACTAACTAAGTCACAACCCTAGTTGGAAGAGTATGATGCTATAAGCCCAAGGGTTCCAACAGGGAAACATAGCCGAGTGAGAAAAGATAAGGAAATATATAAACTATATAAGAAATAATGACCGTATAAAATAAAATATTTTAAGAACAGTAACAAAGTTAAAACAAATCTTTCATATATAAACTATAAAAAAGGATTTATGTCTACCTGGTTAACATAAAAACAATAGCTGCAAGTTTGAACTTTTGAAGTACTACGGATTCAACTACTCGATTAGGAAGATCAATCTACAACTTGGTCACAGCTGGAATAAAACTTTTTGAATACTAGAGAAGGCATGACTATTAGAATTGCTACATTTAAGGGTCACAATGAGACAAGACCATTGAGTTTCAAGTACGATCGAATTGAACACTCCCAAATATTCTTCGACCCTAAATTTCTTACCTCAGTCATTTTCAACATTTTACGGTTGCGGTGGCCTATTGGAAATGTCCCTGTCTGGCTATCGCCATACTGGGGTTCGAGTCTCAATTACCCTCGTTAGTTTCCCTAATGTCTGCAATCTCACCATCTTAGTGAGCTAAGGATTAAGGGAGCCTATAGGTCTATCTGCTGTGTCATCAGCAGCCATTGCCTGGCCCACCCTGACCCTAACTTGAGTGGGGAGGGATACGGGCGCTGAACATATGTATATATGATCAGTCTCTAAGGCATTGTTCTGCTTGCTAGAGCAATGTCACTGTCCTTTGCCTCTGCCATTCATGAACGGCCTTTAGTGGCATGAACTTCTATAATGCTAAAGTACCAAAAAGACCTATAAGGGGCGCTTTGTCAATTTGATCGTAAAACCTGACAAAAACAAATCCCAGATGTATATCACTCTACTAACTTTTTCTAAATCTCAACCATGAATTATCATTTTTTTCCCACCCTTATCCTTACATTAAGGGGTCGGTTGCCTGATGCGCCCTCTCCAATGCCTTCTATCAAAGGCATCCTCTTCCATCAAACCTCTTCTCTCCATATCATCCTTCACCTTATCTCGCCATGTAATTCTTTGCATCCCTCTCTAATCCTATTCCTACAGTTTTCTCCAAATCCCTTCTCAACCATGAATTATACAATTACAAATGTCAAACTTACCTCGCAAATATTCCAAAATTAATTAAAATATGGTTCCTTAAACACTAATCTGGCAAATACCTTGCATCACATTATCTGTTGCAATAATTCTTTCAGCAATTTATGATTGAGGATTTAGCTAATCATTAGTTATCAAAACATGATAATATTCTTTGATGGATTAATTTTTCCTCTTCACTATTTTATTAACGAAATCGAATTGTAAACGTTTTAGAGAAAAAAGTCTTATTTTAATAAGAAAAAAAATAAGAAATCTTTAACAATAAACCAATTCAGAAATTTAATTTTACTCACAAACAATAAACTCAGATCATGTCATTCTTAAAATTAAACATTCTATAAACTTTAAATACTTAAAAATCAGGTTATGCTATTCTTAACATTACACATTTTATAAACTTTAAACACTTAAAAAAAAACACATACAATTAGCCAAAAACATTCGAGCTTACAGAAGAAAAAGAGATGCAAATACTCAACATGAAATCTTTAACAGTAAAATATTTCAAATATTTAATTGTACTCACAAACAACGATATCAGGTCATGTCACTCATGAAATCACAAATCTTATACGCTTTAAACACTTAAAAATCAGGTTATGACATTCTTAAAATCAGCATATTTTATATACAATAAACACTTAAAAACCACATACAATTAGCCATAAACATTCAAGCTTACAGAACATAAAAATATGCAAATACTCAACATTCATCCAATTCTAAAA
>NW_027168872.1:0-2500 GCF_036898095.1 Palaemon carinicauda | reverse complement strand
TTTACTTTTCTACTTCTTTATATCACATAATGAAGAAGTGGTTTTCTATCTAATGTTACTGTTATCCTGATAATTTTACAATTGATATTAGCTTATCAATCTCTTTTAATATTCTGGTTTTCCAAGTTGCACGATAACAGGACGTTCGTTGTTGCAGTGATTTATATACAATTTTGCTGTTTATCCAATAATTTTACAATTGAAATTAGCAGATATACTTCCTTTATTATTCTTGTTTTCTAATTAGAACAATAATGGAACGTTTGATGCCAGCTTTGCTATTCTTTTGATATTGCAGCACAAGTAAAATTTTCGCTTTCTATCTCTCTTCCGTCAACTTTTCCATTTAGTTACAAAACAAGATGGGCAGTTATTATTATTATTATTATTATTATTATTATCTAAGCTTCACCCATAGTTAGGAATGGAGGATACTATAAACCCAAGGGTTCCAACAGGGAAAATAGCCCAGTAAGGAAAGGAATTAAGGAAACTGATTTAGTGTGACTTCGTTTACCCTCAAGCAAGAGAACTCTCAAGACAGTGAAAGACCACGGTACAGAAGCTATGGCACTATCAAGGACTAGAGAACAATTGTTTTATTCTTTAGATTATAAATCAAAACATGTTTTATCCTTCTATCTCTCTCTCTCTGTTAATACTTTGCTTTTAGTTAAGGTTGTAGTGGCCTGGTGGTAGCATCCTTGCCTGGTGTTTGCCACACTGGGGTTCGAGTCTCGCTCAAACTCGTTAGTTCCTTTAGTCATTGCAAACCATACCATCCTTGTGAGCTAAGGATGGGGAGTTTGGGGGAGCGTATGGGTCTATCTGCTGAGTCATCAGCAGCCATTGCCTGGCCCTCCTTGGTCCCAGCTTGTGTGGAGAGGGGCTTGGACACTGATCATAAGTAATATGGTCAGTCTCTAGGGCACTGTCCTGATTGATAAGGCAATGTCACTGTCCCTTGCCTCTGCCATTCATGAGAAGCTTTTAAACCTTTAACTGGTTGACCAAATCTCATTTGTCACCTTTCTTTTTGTGAATCTTTTAAATCAATGACTTCCGTACGTCTTTCTCCTTTAATGCCTTCCCTTTCAAGTTATCGAATTACTAATACCCATCTTCATTAATTTACCAAATTTCTTACGTGATTTCTTTAAAGCTCCTTTTCCCTTTTTTTGTTTATAATTACATATTTATTTCTGTATTACGAGATAAATTCTAGATTCCGAAATAAAGTATGACTTTTTTCCTATATTACGAAATAAATTCTACATTTAAAAAAGTAGAAACTTTTTTATTTCTATATCTCGTAATGAAATCTATATTTAAAAATGTAGGTCCTTTTTATTTCTATATTACGAAATAAATTCTATATTACAAAATAAATTGAGAACTTTATTTCTATATAATTGAATAAGTCAATACCTTTCTATTTCTATATTACGAAATGAAGTAAGACATTTCTATTTCTATATTACGAAATAAAGCAAGACATTTCTATTTCTATATTACGAAATAAAGTAAGACATTTCTATTTCTATATTACAAAATAAAGTAAGACTTATATTTCTATATTACAAAATAAAGTAGACATTTCTATTTCTATATTACGAAATAAAGTAAGACATTTCTATTTCTATATTACAAAATAAAGTAGACATTTCTATTTCTATATTACGGAATAAAGTAAGACATTTCTATTTCTATATTACAAAATAAAGCAAGACTTATATTCCTATATTACGAAATAAATTATTAATACCTTTCTATGTCAACATTACAAAATAAATTCTATACTACGAAAAAAAAATAACTTTATTTCATTACCAAGAAAATCATTATTCCACAAAGGTGAGAAAACTGGACTTAAGGAATAAACTCTACAGACATTGAGTAACTACTCAAAAATGTATCTTCTAAAGCTAAAAAAATTAAATAGGCCTAAACACGGACAACACATACATCATAATTAGGAAACACGTACAAAACATTTGACAATTTGAAAAGTTTTAATCATTATTTCTATATTATAATGAAGACAAAAGGACAAGACCTTTTTAATATGATTGAAAAAGAAAAAAAAATAATAATGATCAGTGCAAAATGCAGGTGGATTAAAATAAATAAATAGTCGTGGAAAAAATTAATAAATAATTCAAAATAACCATCACAATATGGAAAATAATTCGCGCCGGTTAAACCAAAAGATATTGATCTGCTTACGACAAATAGTGGCGATGCAAATACTGTGGTCATCGTCGCCGGAAAGTGTTTCATTCAAAAAAAAAAAAAAAAAAAAAAAAAAAAAAAAATTCTGTACGCAACCCACCAAAAGTTACAGCAAAAGACGTAGATGGGTATCCACACACAAACAGATTTAACCCTTCCTACCCCCTCCCACTCTCACCGGGGTAAAGACCGAGTAGTCTTCAATGTAGTGATACCAATCCAACACCGTCAAAATAACGTCGTAAGAGATACGTTTGGCAATGCCATT